>NW_020525723.1:0-142500 GCF_003368295.1 Carassius auratus
CAAAAAAGGCAAGAAATACTTTAATAAAGCATGATATATACAGCTTTACAGGAATAAATGATGTTGAAATGCCAAAGGATGACAGCAGCTGCTCTTTGTTACAGTTGTAATGTGACTGCAAAAATGTTATTATTTAAACAAATTTATAGTTCAAATAATTTAAGCTTTGACAAAAACAAAACATTTTATTAAAATGACAAACATCACATTTCAACCTAATAAATTACTGTTATGATATATATATAACCTGGTCTGAATGAATATGCAGATTCACTCTCTGACAGCAGGTGGCGCTTATAGAAAAGCAGAATACAGAGGTTCATCTGAATGCACTATTTCAGACATCATACGGATATAAGATAAAAAACATGCCATCGAATCTTTTCTCAAGTCAGTTCGCAAGAGGTTATTTATTCATAAAACCAAACAAAAACTCCTTGGATTTGCAAAAACGACATGATTGCTTATTTTGAAGTCAGAACAGCTTATGTAAGTGTATAATTGGAAACAAATTTGCAGGTATGAAACTAACCGGGTGACACTTGACATTTCCAGAGACGAGCGATGTCGCTGGGTGCAGCATATTCAAGCAAAGGCTGACACTGAAAAGTTGTGTGAAAAAAGCTAAAAATCACGTAAAGCAACCAATCCCCTTGCGCTACTTGAGTTTCTTCACCACTGGAAGCTGCTCTGATATTGACATGGTCCTACCTCTTGCCTGATCATAACCCTTTTAATTTTTTTTTTTATCTGCCATCTTTCGCTATCTATAGTCGATTGGCTAATATCCAGTGCCCTCTTCTCCCTATCATTATTAGAAACGCCCCTTAATGTTGATTGGCTGCGAGTTTGTTCTGGGACTCGGCCCGATTGTGGTAAAAAGCATTTTTATAAAAATCGCTTTGTGCATCTTTAACCAAACCAGCTTGGTCAAAATTACCCAGCATGTATTCTGTCCAACATTTAACTAGTGCTGGGTTGCCAAATAACCCTAAAATGGTTTTTTTCACCCAGCATTTTTTAGATTGTGACCAAGTTTATCGGCCAGTTTGTAATTTTACATTTCCACCAGTTTGACCCATTCAGATAAAAAAATAGTAGGTTCTCTTTCCAAAAAAAGAGGCATTTTTACGGTTTACTTTTACCAAAGATAAAAGGCTATAAAAGGATTTTTACCCCCTACAGCAATTTTGGCTCCAAAAAGAGATCCTGTCAGTGAATAGATCTTAAAAGAACATTTTTAATAATCATACTTATCACTATAAAGAACCTTTGTCCATTAGAAAAAAGATCCATGGGTGTTAAAGGTTCTTTACGGAACCATTGATGCAAATCGATTGATTTTTAAGAGTGTATCAATTGTGACAACCATTATGTCTGAGCCAGGGGGAGGGGAAAGGGGCGGAGCCAAACAAAACAACACCATTACCACAAACTAGAGAGGGAGAGGGAGAGAGACACAGCAGAGTGTTCCCTGTGTTCAGTGCTGATGGGTGGATGTTAAGGACATCTCTCTCTAAATCAATGTGTCACTCAAAGTGAACAGTTCACAGAGAGCAGTCGGAGGATCCTTTGGGCAGAGACTCCAGCAGGACATGCAGACACACGCTGACCACGGACAGAAACTAAACCGCACTTAAAGAACAGTTTGCAACAGGACACAAAATGAGGACTGTCACCCATCATCCTATGACAGGAGACACGCCGGGGACGGACAAGAAGAAAGAGGGACAGAAAGGACGGGTGGATCTGTGATGACTTTCACTTCAGGGACAACACCATCCAACCTTCCTGGAGAGAGATTGTAAGGATAAAGCAGAGAAAAAGAGAGAAAGAGCCGGGAACATCAGCACACCATCCTGGTAAGAGCCGTTTGATTACAAATGTGATGGATTCAGATGAATCATGTTCTCTGGCTTTCACCTTCATACTAACAATTAGACTGGCAGATATATCATGCAATGAAAGGATTTCAAAATGCATATATTTCCAGGATTTGCAGAATAGCTTTGTAGAAATGTGCATGATTATCCATTATATTTTATTCATTTAAATTTATTTGTCAGAACTGGAATAAATCAAATAAAAGAAGCCTGATTCCAGGTTTTCCGTAGCAGGGAAAACCCATGACTTTTAAAGAACAATTAAATGTATTCATTCAGCTGTTGCTCAGATCAAAAGCAATTTAATTTTGACATTTGTATTAAACATTTTAGAACTAAAGGTAACTACAACAAAATTAGATTTACTAAAGAGACTTTTAGAAAAAACTGTACACTATAAGCCAAGTCATGGGTCAGATTTCCAGGGAATGCATGAACTGATGAAATGTATGCCCCTTGAATGCAAGGTAAGTCGCTTTCTATAGAAGCATTTGTCAAATGCATAAATGTAAATATATAAATGCAGAAAGATGCATAAAACTCTCATCAAAATGGTATACCTGGTACAAATAAAAGCATAAATGAGAAATGTTCAGCATGGCGATGTTGTAATGGTAGCATGCAGATGCAATCACACTTCACTTCATGCATTCAAGTACTTGAGGACTTGAGCTCAGGACAGAACATTTAGTTTCAACAAGAGCTTATGACATTCACTTATGAGATAATCACACACAAAATCAGACCAAAACATGGTTAGCACTTGCTGCATCTATATGGGGAAGTTCTTCTCACAGAACAATGAATGCAAATGATTTCCTGCTGAATTGTCTTTGGTACTTGTTTGTCATTCACCCTTAAAAATAAAGGTTCTTTAGGAATTCCTGGAGCTGGATTTGTGCCCAAAAGACACGCTCTCCGTCTTAAAGACTACATTCGCATCTCCTGAGTGAATAGCAGCACTCGCAGGTCAGAAAAAGAAAGTTACAGTTAATGCATACTGACTGATGACACAGACCCCGATGACATCAGCGGCTCAAGCTATGACATCATCACACTCGAGTTCAAATTCAAATCAGATTTGAAATCCAAGTCAGATTTTGAATTTGGAACAACGACGTAATGCAGCATTCTCATGCGTGACTCTATGGAAGTGATTCTGGCATTGCTCGTTACAGCAAAACAGATCCGTTTGCTGCTTTATGACACCAAAACGCTGTGTCTATATCACAAAACTGAAGAAAAAAAAAGCACAACACAAGTGCAAGAATATAATAAAAATAAGCATTCGAAAGTTGATGTTTCAGTCACTTTGATATTTTTTTTAGTTGGAATATGTTAATTCTGACATGATGTAAAGGGTTAAATATAATGCAAATATATATTTTTACACTAGGGCTGCACGATTAATTGCATGCGATTGTAAAGCCGGTTCTTTGATTAGCAGTAAATATCCATCACCTGCTTTCAAATGGAGCGTAACTTACTACACAGAGCCGTAGTTCTCGGACAAGCTACGCAATATCGCATCATAATCGCAGAGGAATCGATTCGTGGACCCCTATTTTACTCTTAATGTGTTAAAGGTTTATAAAACAACAACAACCATTAATACATTGCAGAGATGCAATACAGGGTTAGAAAAATCCTAATAACCAACAGACAGTGAGCATGTTTCCTAAATCAACGCCAAAACAAATGCACAACAAAAACCCCTCTAATAAAGGTTTAACACGGTTATGTAATTTTTAAAGAATATATGATTCATCATGCATGTTTGTAGCATGAGGTTATGGATCCTTGCTGAGGGTCTTGTGCAATCTTGTTTATATTCTCCTTGATTGGAATACATTTTCCTTTGATGACTCAATGCTATGAATGTTTGTTGGTACATTCAGTCCAAAGCACAAGACACGTGATTCAGACGTTAAAAATAACTAAATGAGAAAACAGGAGTTCAGCATTAGATAGAAGTAGAAAGCAGTGTTAAACTACTGTCCCAACGACACTACAATCCCTGAAATGAGTGGAAAGGAGCTCCTCCTTACTAATGAACACAATAAAAACCATGACCGCTGAGTCTGTTGTTATGGGAGATGCTCTGTGCACACAACATCGTGTCATCGATTTTCCCATCTGTGAATTAGTGCATTCCTGTGCTGGGGTGTAGAGCGATGACTTAGTTATTTAATGACTGGAGAGATTAGGGAAACAAAATCTGACATGAATCACACATTAACATGCACTTATGTAGCAAAAACTTCTTATGAATGCTTTGTAAAGCCTTAGGATTTGATCTGGTGTTCATGTGTCCTTCATAAAGACTCTTCAAAACTCCTCAAATTTGACTTTTAATGCCAGATATTTTGTGTTTTGTGCATCATAAGGGTTTCATCAGACTGATTCAAAACCAGTGAGTCTTGGGCTTTTGGGTCACGCTATCTACCATATGTAATTCTCTCTGCTTATCCGTTAATCGATGACGCAATAAACAGATATAAACTAAAACATTCGGAAACATTTACGTATATAGCAAAACTTGTGTATACAGCAAAAACAGTGTGTGGCCTAGTGGTTTAAGAAAGACTGGAATCAGAAGGGATTTAGCATCAATTCAAATGCAAATCAAATGCAAGGCGCAGTCCAAAAGCTGGCTAATTCTAATGTTTCAGAGTAATTCACTTACAAATGCTTTAACAGGGCAAAACAGACCGGTTCTTTGGAAAATCACCAAAGAACACAATACATGTTTCATTAGCTAATGGCTTTACATTTAATTTAACAAAGGGGCTCAAGTGACGAGGATCTTTTAGGGTCATTCAAACAGGATGGAAACTTGCATTACATCAGTTTTGCTTTTTAATTATCGTTCTACAGTATGAACACATGCATCTGCCTGCTGCATTGCTTCTGAATCAGGCGACTGCTTTAAGATTGCATGGCAAGTCCAGTTGATCCTAAAATCGCATCAAATGCATAAAATAAAATATGTCCAAAAATATGGGTTCAGTAAGGTTTTTTTTTTTTTACAGAAATCCATGGGTCTATTAAGCAAAGATGAGTTAAAATAATAATAATGCTCAAAAACGGCATCTAAAATGTTGCAAAACATGAACATGATAAATTGTGTTTTTTTTTTTTTGTATTTAATAAAATAATTCTGGAACATTTTGTCAGTTTACTCCAAAAATACTAAGCAGTACAACTGTGTTCAACATTTATAATTAGGAAAGTTTTTTGAGCAGCAACTCGGCATATAAAGAATAATTTCTGAAGATCATGTGACACTAAAGCCTGGAGGAATGATGCTGAAAATACAGCTTTGATCACAGGAATAAATTACATTTTAAAATATATTACAAAAGAAATAAATTATTTTTAAATCGTAATACTTTTTCAAATAATTTTTTTTTAAAGATAAATAAATGCATTCTCGGTGAGAAAGAATTAGACTTACAAATAAATAAAATATATTATAGAAAAGTTATAAATTGAAGTTTATAAATCTTTTATCTTATCTTAGTGTTCAATTGATAGAGCACTGCACTATTAAGCGCAAGGTTGGGGGTTCGATTCCCCGGGAACACATGATATGTAAAATTGATAGCCTGAATGCACTGTAAGTCGCTTTGGATAAAAGCGTCTGCTAAATGCATTAATTTAATTTATTTAAATTTTATTTAATTGAATTTATCTTTTCATGTTCCAGCACAAAGACGCATCTCAGACAGCCATGACCGTCATCACTTTGAAGCGCTTTCTTCTGGCCCTGCTGACCATCACCCTGTCCAGACCCGACTCTGCTTCGCTTGGGTTCGCCGAGGAGTTCGAAAGCAGAGACGACATACTCGAAAGCGAGTTCATGTTCGCCAGTCGTCCCAAACGCTCCGCCGACCCTCCCAGCGCCTCGGACCCTGACAAATGCTCCTACACCTTCATCGTTCCTCAGCGCAAAACCACGGGCGCCATCTGCGTGAACTCTAAAGAGCCGGAAGCCCTGCTGGAGAACCGCGTGAACAAGCAGGAGCTGGAGCTGCTGAACGGAGAGCTGCACAAGCAGCGGCGGCAGATCGAGACGCTTCAGCAGCTGGTGGAGGTGGACGGCGGCGTGGTCACCGAGGTCAAGCTGCTTCGCAAGGAGTCGCGCAACATGAACGCCCGGGTCACGCAGCTCTACATGCAGCTGCTGCACGAGATCATCCGCAAGAGAGACAATGCGCTCGAGGTTTCTCAGCTGGAGAACCGCGTGTTGAATCACACGTCAGAGATGCAGCAGTTAACCACACGTTACCGGGATCTAGAGCACAAATACCAGCACCTTGCATCGCTTGCGAGCAATCAAAGCGCGCTTATAGTACAGCTAGAAGAGCAATGCAGGAGAGGAGGCTTTGTTGGTGGAGGTTTTGGTGTTGGTGGAAGTGCAGCTGGTGTTGTACGACAAACTCGACCTTACCAGCCACCTGCAATCCTCCCGCAGCCTCCACAACATCGCCAACCACCTCCACCTCCGGTCCCACATTCCCCCGCCAGGCCTTTCCACCCACCGACCTACACCCGCCACAACAACCAGCTCACCAATGAAATCCAGAGCGACCAAAACATCAAAGCAATGCCACCGACTTTACCAACGGTGCCCCCTGAAACACACAGCTCCTCCACAGATAAACCCTCAGGTGAGTCCACTCCAAGATTAAAGTTTTGTCATAATCACTTACCCCCCATGTCGTTCCAAGTTCGTCTTTGGAACATAATCTAAGATATTTTGTATGAAAACCGGGAGGCTTGTGTCTGTCCCATTAACCTGCCAAGTAAGTTACACTATAAAGGTCCAGAAAAGTGTGAAAGACATCATCAGAACAGTCCATCTGCCATGAGTGGTTCAACCGTAATCTTATGAAGCAACAAGAACACTTTTTGTAAACTAATGATGACATAATAATGAAAATAATGACTATATTCAACAATTTGTCTCCTCGTCTCTTCTCACCTGGTCTCCTATAAGGTGGCTGCTAAGCTAAACCAGCTAAAACCATCTTAATCCAGACAAACAAACCATATAAGTTCTGGTTTAAGTGGGTTTTAATTAGTCTGTTGTGTGCTAAATTAATTGCCAATCAATCAGTATTCTGACTGTCATGCACAATTTGTGATGAAGTCACAAGGATTTATGCTCAAATGGACCCAAACTCCTCTTTGAAACCTTTTCCTTTTCCAAACATTGGAAGGATACTGTATGTTATGAATAATAGAGTTAAGTAAAGAAACATTAAAGAGCTGCCTACATTACTGAAAACATTTCCTTATAAAATCATGACGTAACTCTCCACAGTGTAGGGCCACACACAACAGGATCGGGGTGAGTAATGAGAAACATCTAAACATTACACAGCCAGCCATCTTCATTTTCTTGCACTGTTTTTACAAGGTCAATTGTATTTTGCACACAGAGTATGATAAATATGTATGGCTACGCCTAAATGGTTTGGTTACATCAGTGGTTCCAAAGAAACAGGCTAAAAGTTGAGCGACACAAGCCACACGTGGATTTCCCTGCCGCTGATCGCTCAGAGCTTGGTCTCCGTCCCATTACAACACAATCATTTAACAACACATTTTCTGAACTAAGAGTGCACATTATTCTTGGGAGGAAAACCCTCCAAGACATGAACCAATTTAAAGTCCTTAAATGGGGGATTCCAGAGACTTTTGCAGAGAAATCTTTGGTTTGATGGAAGGGGTCTGTTTAAGTGTTGTTTAATATTCTGCTATATGGGAATTTCTTTGTGGTAACTGATAACTGTTTGCCTCAGATGCTCAAATGTGGCTGTATAAATGAAATGCAGTGTAGGAACATGAATAATGGGGTGATGCAGTTATTATGAATCAGTTCACACTTTTCTGAAATCTCTTTCACATGGTACAGTATATTATGGAAGCTTGTTTCTGCCATCGGATGAAAAAAAAGCTAATTGTTACCTTTTAGATTCAAAGCTAGAACCCTGAGATATAAACTTTCAATTCTGCTGGAATTATGTTGCAATTGTTGCAATTAAGGGGGAAAAAGTCTGAATTGTGAGATAAAAAGTTGCATTTACCTTTATTATTGTTTATTCCGTGATAGAAATAAACCCTGAATCTCCGAATTCATAGAAAAAAAAAATGTAAAATTTATGAGATATAAACTCAGAATCGCAGATTTTTTTTTTTTTTTTTTTTTAATTGTGAGATAAAAAGTTGCAAATAACTTTTACATTTTTTATTTTGTGGTAAAAAAAACAATTTTTATATCAGAATTACGAGATACAAACTTTTGCGAGATTTTGCGAGAAAAAGTCAGAATTGTGAGATAAAAACTCGCAATTAACTTTTTTACATTTTCAGCCCAGCAGAAATAAGCAGTCATCTGTAAACCAATCTTGTCATTTTTATTTTTTTTATAACATACCATTAAATCTCGCTAAGTTAAGTGCTTTGTTTTAACAGATTTATACGCACTTTACTAATAAAAATACTGACTTGCTACTTTATTTATCAGTCTTAGTTACCACATGCAACAGATGAGTTGGCAGTATCTTATGGCGTTTACACCTGCAGGCATAAATCTTAATGCAAAATATACATTACTATTTACTTTTGTTACTTTTGTTTGTTATGTCACTTTGGATAACAGCATCCGCTAATTGCATAAATGTAAAAATGTTGTCATTTACCAGATGCTTTAATCCAATATATTATACTAAAACATCTGAGAATGATAAAACTTCCCAAGTAAATCATTCTGGTGGATCTGGTCTGATGCTCAACTGTGGCACATAAAAACTTGTTTTATTACAGTATTTTTTGTGCAAAAGCTTGCTCTGAAAAGATTTCCTTACGCATAAAAAAGAGCAGAAAAGAATGAATAATCATCTAAAAACTTGCACAGAATACAGAAGGTCCTTTCAGACAGAGATGACTGTGATTTCAGAGCAGACTGTGAAGCTTCGTCTGGAGCTCATAATGCTTGATTATTCAGCAGCAGACAGCGAGAAAACCACTAAACTGAACTGAAATGTCAAAAGCAGCAATCATAGGGAACCAAGACGAATCAGAACAAAAACTGTGACGAATCAAATTCATCTGAGGAGATTCCATTGGATTTTTCTATTACCATTTGGGGGGGAAATCAACAAGCGTGACAAAAGCCGAAGGATAATTTGAGACAGAACTTCAATCAATGTTCTCTGAAAGCAGCAGACCTATGGATGAATGTCTCGCGATGATCTGGTAACTTTGGTATGATATCAACTCAACTTTACTGATGATGTACAGTTGCATGCTCACACATTAAAGGAATAGTTTATCCAATAATGACATTTTACTCACCCTCAGTCCATCCAGTATGAGTTTGTTTCCTTAATGGGAACAGACTTGGAGAAATGTACTGTAACATTTCATCACCTGTTCACCATCCTCTGCAGTAAATGGGTGCCGTCAGAATGAGAGTCCAAACAGCTGATAAAACATCACAATAATCCACACCACTCCAGTCCATCAGTTAACATCTGGAGAAGCGTTAAGTCTTGTGTTAGTAAGAAACAAATCCACCATTCAGACTTTTATAACTTCAAATCTTTGTTTCCAGCAAATATATTCTACATACTGAAAAACACTTTCTCCATTGAAAAAGTCATCTTGTCTAAATCAGGGGAGAAATCTGCACAGATCAAGCACTGTGCAAAACGAATATATGGCTGGATTTTGATGTGAGAGACCAACAGGAGATTATATGGGTCCTAAGGGCACTTCTCCCGGAAGAGCGCACGCTCCTGTATAGCACAGCACTGAGAGCACAACAGACATTCACATTTCTTAAGGATAATGCAGTCAAAACGAAAAAGGGTCATGATCGTGTGTTGGAACCGCAGGCGGCGAGTAAAACTGCTTCAAATATCTCTGTGTTGTTAACTTAGCTATCAGCGCGTAAGCAATGTGATGTTGTCATCAAACTGCACTTTCCACATGTACAGCTAAAAAAAAAAAAAAAAAAAAAAAAAAAAGACGACATAAAGTGGAACTTAGTCAGTATTCAAAACCGCTAAGCAAATATATACAGTTTCAGTACATACCACATAGAGACGTCGTTGCTGATGCTGCTCTTGTTAAATTTCAGCCTCTGGATCTGATTCTGGATCATAAATATACGCTGAATCTGACTGTTAGCCATGGTTTGTTTTGGATGTGTTTTTCCTCACGATAATGTCAGAGCTTCCAGCTCTCAACGCAAAAGCCTACTGGCCCTCGTAATTCTTTAGCTCCGCCCACACGTCACGCCTCCAGTCCGTCGTGTTTTTACAGGAAAAATCTGTACAGACTATCTTTCTCTTATAAATATAATAAAAATAAAGACTTTTTGGAGTTATGAAGGATGCAGTACTACTCTATAGGTACTCAAGATTAACAGGATATTGAGTGAAAACCAGCATTTTACCCCCCCCCCCCCTTTAAGGACTAATATTTTAACCAGAAGCAACAGGTTAGAGTTAAAAACACTTTAATGATGGATTTGTTTTTTTAAAAACATGCAGCTTTTCTCTTCACAAGAAGTTAACTGATGGACTGGAGTTATGTGTATTACTTATGATGTTTTTATCAGCTGTTTGGACTCTCATTCTGACGGCACCCATTCACTTTAGAGGATCCTGTCTGAGAACAGAGGTATGATTTGCCTGTTGGACTGAAGCTTGTTCGCTAACTCAGACTCATTTACAGAGACGGTGAAGGCATGATTGGATCAGTCAGTAGCCGAGCCAGCGTGTTCATTTTCTACATGATTTTCCATCTCCTTACGCCAGTTTTTAGGTTGCCCAAAAAGGTGTGGAGAACATGCAGTCATAATGAAAACAGAATTGCCTCAAATGTGATTCTGGGAACTTGTGAGCCCAGATGAGAAAACAACATGTCCTCTACAATGGTTGCATAAGTGCATGGCATAATAGTATGAGGTCAGTGAGGACAAAAATTGCATGACTATTTTACAACACCTAATAATTACACCTTATAAACCAATCCAAATCCAATAGTTGAAACACAGCTGGGATGCATCAAACTCAACCGACAGAACCAGACAAAAGAACAAGCTCTTGGAGGTCCTGGCCAGTCATTGCTCATCAATAAGTGACTCTCTTTCACAATCCTTTTCTCTTAGAAACGCAAACCTAATCAGCTGTCCACAAAGACAGCTGGATCCATGGCTAGCGATATATAATCTAAAGCAGCTATGAACCACATCTGATTTGATTTTGACATTAAATTCAGAGATGCTTTAGAGAAAACCATGACTTAAATATTGCATGTGTGTGCTTTCCAAAACAGGGCCGTTCAAAGACTGTTTACAGGCTCTAGAGGAAGGACAAGCCAAAAGCGGCATGTTTCTGGTGAAGCCGGAGAACACCAACAAACTGATGCAGGTCTGGTGTGACCAGAGACACGACCCCGGCGGCTGGACCGTCATACAGCGACGCATGGACGGATCGGTCAACTTCTTCCGAAACTGGGAGACGTACAAGGTCAGAAAGAAGTTTACTTTCAGATTTTAGGGGATTAAATAGCTTTAACGTGTGAAGTTGCATGATGTTTTTAAACAAACATTCTGGGTTCAGTATCTCGAAGTCAAGTCACAATTATTAATATAATGCTTTTAATTAAAAAAAGATTGTTTCAAATGATTAAACTGGATAAGAACAGTGCTAATGTTGGAAAGTTAATCAATTATGAAACTAATTTTAGCTTTAAAGCAACAGGTGCCGTTATTCAGCTCAATTTAGTTCAATGTTTATTCAAGTGCAAAGGTTGTAAAAATTAATTCGTTTTGAAATCATATTTACTGTAATTCAACTATAAAGAAGCTTTGCAAAAGGAAGGTAGTGTCATGATTTTACTAGTTTTGCTAAATTTCCGAACTGTTGTGTTTTTCTGAGCAACACACTTTACTAAATTAATCTGCAGTTTTTAACGACGAACTGTAGAACTGAAGTGACATTCATAACAAGATGATTCGTTGAATCATTACA
Organism: Carassius auratus; assembly: GCF_003368295.1. Classification (NCBI taxonomy): domain Eukaryota; kingdom Metazoa; phylum Chordata; class Actinopteri; order Cypriniformes; family Cyprinidae; genus Carassius; species Carassius auratus. The sequence continues at coordinate 11,936 of NW_020525723.1, forward strand.
TAATGCACTTGTATTGTTTTGCAATTTGTGATTTCTTCAAAATAGTGTTAAATATTGTCTTGTCTTGTTCTTGTGAACCCGAAAATTGTTAATCGTCTCATCTTGTGAGCTAAGTGTATCGTCACACCCCTAGTGTTAGTCTATGGGGAAATATATCATGCTAATTAAAATTTTATCATAATGAGGTCATGCAAACATGATCACTCAGCACTGATAAAACTGAATGCAATGCTTCAGATCTCCATCGCTGGATAACAGCAGAAATCGCACTCCATTAGTCAGAGTTCATTAAAGTAATGAGACACATTGTTCTGAAACCCTGCCGTTCGTGCATGGAGAGACTTCCATGACGAAATGTCTTAGCCAGTCAGTCTCACAGCAAACTGTGGCTTTTTGCGATTTCTGAAATCATCCGAAACATCACTTTGAAACGTCAGATGAATTTGGTTATGCAAGATGGGCAAGGTTTTCAAACAAGGGCCAAGGCTTTTCCACAAAAACTCTGTCTGACAGAAACACTGTTGACGTCACCAGTGCCCAGAACTGAAATCAGGAGCAGAAGAGCCAATGTGAAGGGAACGTCCTAATAACTAGATCCACTCGGCTGCTCTGGAAACATTTTAAAAAGCACTAAAATGACACTGAATGAAATCATTTATTATATAATGTCATTTTATTTATTTTTTTATAGTTTTTTATATGCAAACTATTTATACCATAATATATATATAAAATTGCATCCAAAGTTAAGACAGAGATTTTTTACATTGTCTCCATTTTTTTGCATGAAAAAACTAACAGTATTTAGGTTTGGAATGACTTATGGTTTAAAGAAAATACAATTTTGTCATTATTTCCTTTCACCCACCAGTAACACAACAGCAGTCTGGAGTTAAAGTCTTAGCTGGTGATTTATCACATGCATTAGTAAGCTCTGTTCCTGTTTCCTCACGATATACTAGGTGTACATGTTAAGCTGGCACGCCTGTGACATAATGGGTGATTTCTGTCCGCCATCAGCTAGATACATGCAGTATGTTCTCAGGTGTTTAATGATACAGTGATCAGATCTGCTTGTTTTAAATGAATAATGACTCCTAATGCTAACACGGCTAAATACAAACACGTGTACGATGTTGCCGGAGTTCTTTTAAATTTGATTGTCTGGCAGGATTCAAGATCTGACAAAGAGTGTTTAAAACAAGAATGAGCACGACCAGTTCTGAATAAAATTATAAAAACTATTGCATACATTTTATCATAGTTAAGCTTTAGTATATATATATATATATATATATATATATATATATATATATATATATTTTTTTTTACTTAAAATATTTATTAAACTATGTTAAATTCACAATATAATATAATACATAATATAGGGAAAAAGTAGTTTAATTAAATTGATATAAAATCATTTATATAACACACATACATATAAATAAGCTACTTTTCCTAGATTATGTATTACATTACATTTTAAAACATTTATGTATTGCAACAGAAAATAGTAGCAAATCAGCCATGTTGATTTTATGTTGTAAATATAAATATGTCTTATGTCATTAATAAATAAATACAAAAACAAGAGGAAAGTGATGTAGAATTATAGTTAATGATGCAACATCATAACCTGTAATGTAAAAAAAAAGATTTTAAAGATCATTCCTTGTAGCTGGCATCATGTGTTAGAGGATATTTACATATATTAATAAATCCTTTTTTTATTATCATTATTTTGAGCTGGAACTGTTTGTTTAACAATCTGTTTCTTTGTCGTTTCTATCTTAGCAAGGATTTGGGAACATCGATGGTGAATACTGGCTTGGTTTGGAGAACATCTACTGGCTGACCAGCCAGGGCAACTACAAGCTGCTGGTGACGCTGGAGGACTGGTCCGGCAGGAAGACGTTCGCAGAATACGCCAGTTTCCGGGTGGAGCCGGAGGCAGATTTCTACAGGCTGCGGGTGGGCCGTTACCATGGCAACGCCGGGGATTCCCTCACCTGGCACAATGGGAAACAGTTCACCACCCTGGACAGAGATCACGACGTGTACACAGGTATCAGACCAGCACTGACGGAGCACCACAACCAGCTGCAATAAGGGCTTTAACATTTGCAGAAACGAGCTCGCATTATTGAACTTCCAGCTCCTATCGTCCCAAAATCTTTTTAACAACGTAGTTAGCTTAGATTAAAATTTCTAATTAAATTAAAAGCATAAAAAATGGTTACATGACATAAAATAAATGTGGGGATAAAAAATAAAAAATAAAAAAGAATCCCACACACCCACTCTGACGTCCCGATCTGAATCAAATGATTTGTAATGCGAAATCTGATTGGAGCGCTTCGAAACATTTTGCGACGCAATGGTTTAACTGATATTCAGAGTTTCAAAAAGCTTGCTGTGTTCTTTGGTCTCTTTCTCTATATAATGTGTTGTCTGAATAACAGTGGACATTAAATCATTACAATTAATATGCCTAACTTTGGCTTACAATGTTTTTATTAAACTGAGAACACACTAAATACAGTTTCAGTCGTATTAAAAGTAGGGCTGTCAAATGATTAAAATTTTTAATCAAATTAATCTGAATTTTCAGTGGATTAATCATGATTAATCACTATTTGCAATTACACCTGAATCCTAACCATTTTTTTTTTCTGAAATGCATACCAAAAGATAAATAAGAGGACACAGATACATCATTTTCATGTATTGATTCATCAATATGTGGTTCTTTTTGTCTCATTTTCAAAAGTTTAACATTTACTTAATCAAATTTACCTGAGCACTATATCAAACCATGCCATTTAACTACAGATAATGTAAGAGTTTTAGGTGAACCAGTGGTTAAATATAGCCACATATCTATGAAATTATGCATAGAGAAACTCGAAAGAATGAACTCAGAAACACAAACATGCGCCCTCTGCACTCTGGGCACTCTTGTTTTTGGGAGGTGTTCATTTGCTCTGCCACAATACTTTAGGATCGATATTTTCACGTTCTGAAGGCTTCAAGTGCCAGTAAAACCAAGTAAAAATGCATATGCTTTTCCAAACAGCTGTAATTTTCGCTGCTTTGCATGTAGGCGTTCTGCGCATTTGCAGTGTGAAACACAGGACGCTATAACAGGAAAAAGCTCCAGCGTATCAACTACTAAAGTCGTCTCTGTTTATCGAGCTTGGCATGAATGTATTTGAGAGTAAATGGGGTAAAACCTTAAGCTTCTTCTGTGTTTTCGTCGTGGCGCTCGCCGCTGTTTTTTACTATCTTGAGAATTCAGAGATCGACGAGACTTTCCTGACCTGAATAATTTGTCACACTGCGCATGCGTGAAATGCGTTAAAAAATTTGACGTAATTAACGACAAAAAACTAATTAACGTCGTTAACGCGCTATTTTTGACAGCCCTAATTAAAAGCATTTAAAAAATAAAATAAAAAAACATCCCCCCCTCTGTTTTTTCCACAAATTTCACTTTCACAAAACTTTCAATGAAAAATTAAAATCTCAAATAAAAACCGATAGAAAATAATAATTGAAAACCGGTATCTGATTGAAAATAATGAAACTATAACAGCGTCTGCTGAGTAACACCCCACTTGTGTTTTTTGTGTCTTGAAAAAGGCCATTGCTAAGTTCATTATGTTTATAATCGCACTACAGAAATTATTTCAACCCAAGCTTTCAAATTTTAAATAAAGATTGTTGTCAAAAACTTAATTGTGTTGCCGCTGAAGTCATGTGACTGTGGTGTAGTTTGTTTATAGCCTACGTTTAGCTATTTACTTTTGCCGATTATTTACTGTAGGCTTCAAAACATGCATGAATCATAATTTTGTTGGTCAAAACCTTATTTTCTGCATTATTTCAAAATCTAATGAAAAGTCCCATATGGTTTTTGTCGACGGAACTACTGCGGGAAAAAAAAAAAACTACACAAAAACTAAAAGTGATGCAGAAACAATTAAACAGAGCTAATTTCACAAAGAAACGACAAGCAATACTGAATAAAAAGGAACATTTTAAAATATAATTTTCTTGTAAGATGTACTCCAATAAACTGACAATTGTTACAGTGTATCAGTTCACGAGTTCACACTTACATATAATTAACTGAATATTATAATGCGTATTTGGCGTGCTGTCCGGGGAAGGGGCTCCGAGCTCGGGAATGGCCCGAACCTAGAGTACCCCCCCGTATATGAAAGTGTAAAGTGAACTCTAGTGGAGGAGAAGGGGTGGAGGGGGGATGCTGATAAACCGTCAATAGAGACAGGTAGGCTGATTCAGCTGTATTTATACCCTAAGGTTGATTATCTTGAGTGGTTCCACCTGTGCTAATTAGGTTAAGTATCTGACGTGCTTCTCCCGAACCTTGTTATGAAACTACATTTCACGAGTTCACACTTACATATAATTAACTGAATATTATAATGCGTATTTGGCGTGCTGTCCGGGGAAGGGGCTCCGAGCTCGGGAATGGCCCGAACCTAGAGTACCCCCCAAAAAGCTAAAGAGCAGGAGGACAGCCGGCCGAACTAAAGACCCCCCCAAATGAGTGCCACGTTTGGCGGGCTGGCATCTCGAGAAAGGGTCTGAATGTTTGTCCAGTGGGCCTGTGATGGCGGCTCACTGTACCTGGACTGACGGGCCCTGCTGGCCTGCAGCGGGGAGCAATTGTAATTTGGAGCGACTGATCAGGCGAGTTGTGCCTTTCTCCGCTGTGAGACCATTGCTCGCTGGACCGAAAGAGAAAACAGGAAAGAGAGAAAATGAAAGCTTGACCGGGAGATTTTCTCACACTGCGTCCGTTGTGAGACCAAATGCTCGCTGGACGAAAGAGAAAACGTAAGTGCTCTACCGGGAAAGTTCTCACTGCGTCCGCTGTGAGACCAAATGCTCGCTGGACAGAAAGAGAAAACAGGAAAGAGGGAAATGAGAGCTTGACCGGGAGATTTTCTCACACTGCGTCCGCTGTGAGACCCAATGCTCGCTGGACGAAAGAGAAAACGTAAGTGCTCTACCGGGAAAGTTCTCACTGCGTCCGCTGTGAGACCAAATGCTCGCTGGACGAAAGAGAAAACGTAAGTGCTCTACCGGGAAAGTTCTCACTGCGTCCGCTGTGAGACCAAATGCTCGCTGGACTGAAAGAGAAAACAGGAAAGAGGAAAATGAGAGCTTGACCGGGAGATTTTCTCACACTGCATCCGTTGTGAGACCCAATGCTCGCTGGACGAAAGAGAAAACGTAAGTGCTCTACCGGGAAAGTTCTCACTGCGTCCGCTGTGAGACCAAATGCTCGCTGGACAGAAAGAGAAAACAGGAAAGAGGGAAAATGAGAGCTTGACCGGGAGATTTTCTCACACTGCGTCCGCTGTGAGACCCAATACTCACTGGACGAAAGAGAAAACGTAAGTGCTCTACCGGGAAAGTTCTCGGTGCGTCCGCTGTGAGACCAAATGCTCGCTGGACAGAAAGAGAAAACAGGAAAGAGGGAAAATGAGAGCTTGACCGGGAGATTTTCTCACACTGCGTCCGCTGTGAGACCCAATACTCACTGGACGAAAGAGAAAACGTAAGTGCTCTACCGGGAAAGTTCTCACTGCGTCCGCTGTGAGACCAAATGCTCGCTGGACAGAAAGAGAAAACAGGAAAGAGGGAAATGAGAGCTTGACCGGGAGATTTTCTCACACTGCGTCCGTTGTGAGACCCAATGCTCGCTGGACGAAAGAGAAAACGTAAGTGCTCTACCGGGAAAGTTCTCGGTGCGTCCGCTGTGAGACCAAATGCTCGCTGGACAGAAAGAGAAAACAGGAAAAAGAGATAATGAGAGCTTGACCGGGAGATTTTCTCACACTGCGTCCGCTGTGAGACCCAATACTCACTGGACGGAAGAGAAAACGTAAGTGCTCTACCGGGAAAGTTCTCACTGCGTCCGCTGTGAGACCAAATGCTCGCTGGACAGAAAGAGAAAACAGGAAAGAGGGAAATGAGAGCTTGACCGGGAGATTTTCTCACACTGCGTCCGTTGTGAGACCCAATGCTCGCTGGACGAAAGAGAAAACGTAAGTGCTCTACCGGGAAAGTTCTCGCTGCGTCCGCTGTGAGACCAAATGCTCGCTGGACAGAAAGAGAAAACAGGAAAAAGAGATAATGAGAGCTTGACCGGGAGATTTTCTCACACTGCGTCCGCTGTGAGACCCAATTCTCGCTGGACAGAAAGAGAAAATGGGAAAGAGGGAAATGAAAGTTTGACCGGGAGATTTCTCACACTGTGTCCACTGAGAGACCCAATGCTCACTGGACAAAAGAGAAAACGTAAGAGCTCTACTAGAACAATTCTCGCTGCAAGACCAAATGCGGGAGATGCAGACGAGGCTCATGCAGGAGTGGACACTGTTGCGGCAGCGGGGAGATACAAAAAAGGCTCCTGCGGGAGCAGACACTGCTGCGGCAGTGGGGAGATACGGAAAAAGCTCCTGCGTGAGCAGATACTGCAGTGAGGAGGTACAGGAAAGGTTCCTGCGGGAGCAGACACTGCTGCGGCATTGGGGAGATATGGGAAAGGCTCCTGCGGGAGCTGCGGCAGTGAGGAGGTACAGGAAAGGCTACTTGCTTTTGGCTGCTGTAGATATTGGCTGCGGGAAGAGTAAAAAGGGTTAGTAACATTTGATGGGGCAAGTAAAAAATGAATGGGTAGCCTACTGTGTTACCAGCTTAGCAATTGGTTGCCTGATTTGACAATTCCTCAAGCATTGTCCACATTATTATGTTACTGTTGAAAAAGCATATTTTCCTCTCATTTGGCCTCCGGGCTCTTAGGCGGTCTCCCGGGCGGATACGTTTGGAAGGCTGTTTTCATGTTGTTGTATGGACTGTGGAAAAAAGGGTTTTGGAAACGATGAAGCATGTTTAGTCTTGCAAGACATTGTACCCGAGGACATGATTATAGCAGTAACGTACCAGTCACCCCCCATTTTGCATGGAGACAGAAATTACATACCCAAAATAAAAATGTTTCTGCTCATGATTCTTTCTGACTAGATACATTATCGACGTTTGTCCATGAGCTGACACTTCAACGTTTTACCGTTCAGGAATAGGAATCGTATTCCTGATAGAATTTACTAAATAACTGTCACTGAAAATATGTTTTATCGAAATATTGGTCAAATATCGAAGCCAGAGTCTTTAGACTTTCAATTGATGCACGGTTTATCCATATCAAGTCAGAGTGAAGTTTAACGTGCTGTGGAAGTGAAACAATAATAAACTGGGGCCGTCGGCGATGCTTGCAAGAGAATGGGTTAATAGCAGTTATGTGCTATTCGCTTCTAAGTGGTTTCTAAAGATATTTACTTGCCTGTTTTTCATATTACGGTCCTGAAAAGGCAACGTTAATTTTACTCCCACTTGCTGTCCTGTGTCAAAACACGAGGGCAGATGCGTTTTACATGAATTTTGAGTGATCACTAAATAAGTCCCTAAATAATTTGGTCCTGCCAGAAATTTTTTTTTTTTTTTTTTTTTTTTTAACTTCTCATGGAACATTATTGTATCATTTCAGTGAGGTTTAAACGTGCTCGGTAAGGCAAATGTAATGTCTTGGACATTTCAGTGTGGATGGAGACTGGAAATAATGCCTTTGTTCATGGTTAAATGTGGCATTATCATCTGACGGATCTACGTTTGTATCTGTAGTCCAAATCTATGCGCACTCCACACTCCAGATCAGCAGGTGGCGGTAATGCATCTTTACGCTGGTTTGCCAAAACCACCACAAAACACTAGTAGAAGATGGAACTGCATCATGACGTCATTTAACAAACTTTAGCCGCGAACCTACTTTTAGATGCAACATTTTGGATGCCAACTGCCGTAAAATCCAATGAACCAGCTTTTAGAGTTTTCGCCTGAAAATGTGTTGGTTAACATCGCGCGGTCAAACTGCAACTCGGCCGGAACGCCGGTGTGAAAGGCTGAGTCGCGACGGGAAGTGAGAGCCTTGTTGCCGTGAGAACTTGGGTGCGGCCCAGGCTGGTTGGATTCCAGCTCGAGGAGAGCTCGGTCTCGGGCGGCATGATCATTGTGTCGAGCGAGCGAGCTCGGAGCTTGCACGGTCTATTGGCCACGACTTGTGGCTTGACGAGGAGAGCAGCTGTCGCGATGACGCTTAATGCTGCTCAATGGTCGTGTTTGACTGGGTAGGAAAGATCGCGGGTCCGGCAAAAGCAGCAGGTCTTATAAATCCCCGGTGAAGCTCTCTTCGTTGGTACGAAAATGGGTCCGTGGTAAGGTGACAGACGAAGCGAACCGGCATGCTGATAAACCGTCAATAGAGACAGGTAGGCTGATTCAGCTGTATTTATACCCTAAGGTTGATTATCTTGAGTGGTTCCACCTGTGCTAATTAGGTTAAGTATCTGACGTGCTTCTCCCGAACCTTGTTATGAAACTACATATAATTTATTAAAGTGCAAGGTGATGTTAACTGTTGTGTTGCCTTACAAAAAAACATCACGCAGTGCTCCAAATAGAATCAGTGTGTAATGAATCATGTTCACGAACTCAAAAACCTCATTTCCTCTCATACAGGAAACTGTGCTCACTATCAAAAGGGAGGTTGGTGGTACAACGCCTGCGCCCACTCCAACCTGAACGGCGTGTGGTACCGCGGTGGACATTACCGCAGCCGATACCAGGATGGAGTTTACTGGGCCGAGTTCCGCGGAGGATCGTATTCTCTGAAGAAGGTCACTATGATGATCCGGCCCAATCCCAACACTTTCCATTAGAACATCATGTGAAGGAAAACGCAAGTCTAATGCGTTAACGCTAAAAACATTGTAAGAAGTGCAATTATTTTTGTTAATTATTGATTGTTTACTTTGTTTAGGAGTCTTATGATTTCATAATATGTGACCCTGGAGCACAAAACCAATCTTAAGTCGCTGGTGTATATTTGTAGCAATACCCGAAAATACATTGCATGGGTCAAAATGATAAATTTTTCTTTCATGCCATTATGCAGTGCTAAGAACTTTTTTTTAAATTTTGACAAATTTAATTAAAAAAAAAAATTGTTTTTGTTTTTTTGCACACTCAGATTTTCAAATAGTTGTATGTTAGTCGAATACTATCCTATCCTAATAAATAATAAATCCAAATACTATCCTATCCTTACTTATTCAGCTTTTAGATGATGTATACATTTCAATAAAAAAAAAAAGACTGGTTTTGTGGCCCAGGGTCACACATGCAATGACTTCATGAAGGAGACATAACTCATGTCTTCTTGGGATTCTTCCGAATGGTGTCCAGGCATTGTGGACACTGAAGACTAAGTGAAAATACTAGAAAAACTACAGTCAGACAAACCTGGCAACTCAGGTTCCACATGACAAGCTGATTAGCATCGAGTGTGTCCTTAAAATGGGGATAGAGTCGACCTGATCTTAACAGGCATCCGGTCACTTATTCTCGCTGTAAGAAGTCGAACCATGATAAACTGTTGTTCTGAGTACTTTATTGCTATAAAACATGACCTGTTATGTACCAATGGATGCATATAGATTCTCATTTGATCTGGTATAGCATTGATTTCCAATACAGGGAACGCTGCAATTGGACATCTTAAAGGTATTTCTAATGCAAAAATTTAAATTCTGTTTAGAGATAAATTTAGCCTAGTCAGTGTGAATGCATCCGTTTACTAGATCAAACATTAATGAGATGTGAACTGGTTAAATGAAAACATTTAATGACCGATGCAAAGCCTCTGAAAACTTCAATGACTAGACTACATTTAGTAGCACAAATGAGATGCTTCCTTTTCATTTAGTTTGTTTTAGCATTGACTTTCAATAAAGGGTACATTGCAATTGTGCCTTGAAGTGGACTACATAGGATACATTTCTGTCAACATTTAGAGGTACATCTAGTCTTTGTTTATGCATCTATTTGTAATTTAAAAGACATGGATCGGTTAAACGAACCACAAATGCAAGGCCTTTGCAAAAGTCACAAATGCAAAACATGTCTGTCTTGTGTATTATTGTCTACACTCTGTCAGATTTCACTTCTTTAGACTGAGTGCTGTTTTGAAACCATTTGTATATAGAAAATATGAGTGAGTGTCTTTGTAATGCAAATTATGATTGTGTTGTGTACTTACAGAATTCTCCAATAAATTATGTACTGTACAGCTATTATGTTCTTCTGAGATCAACTGCGAAAAACATACACAAGTCTTGCTTTATTAACACAAAAGACGGATAGAAAGGCTGAGCTCGAACCTCAATATTGTTACTTGATCAAGCAACTAAAGGCTCTAAAGGGCCCTACGGGAGACTAAGTTTGTCCTGAGTGACAAAGAACAGACCCAAACCTTTTCTGCTCAAAAATTAATTATTTTAGATCACAAATGGTGTTATTAACATTCGTTTCCAAATGAGGAAAACCTTGTAAATGGCTGGAAAACACATTAAAGTCAAGAATGAAATGAAATTGGCATGTGTAAGCCATTTACTTCTGTAATGTAGAGCATTTCCAATTGAAACAGGATATTGTTGAGGAAAAGTGGAATGGTGGAATTGATTTTATTAATCAGATATGAACTGAATTGTAAAAAAGCACAGGTGTTCAGAGAGAAAGTCCTTAGAATAACATGCATTGTTCAATCAAGATCACTTAAAAATGAACATTTGTGTGGATTATTGTGATGTTTTTATCAGCTGTTTGGACTCTCATTCTGACGGCACCCATTCACTTCAGAGCATCCATTGCTAAGCAAGTGATGCAATGCTACATTTCTCCAAATCTGATAAAGAAACAAGATCATCTACATCTTGGATGGCCTGAAGGTGAGTAAATCTTAAACAATCTCAAGTGAACCGTTTTTGGCCAGAATAAACTAGAGAATGTATAACACTTTATGCTTAGTCAATGGTTTGGGTGCATGACACTACAAATTTCATGTCCAGACAACATGTGATCCCAACAACAAAACTGCAAGAAAATGAGTACAGTCTCTCCAAGAAATCCTGTAACAGCACCTGTAACATGTCTATAAATCAAATCCAGAGTACCAGAAATAATCATTTAATGTGTAGCACTCCATCTTCACCCAATGTGAGTTAAATCAGAACAGCGGCTGTAAATGACTAAGTGCTTAGGAATATGAGTATTGTTGAGTCTCCAGACTTACTGAGAATCTGTGAGATAATAAAGAACCGTGCATCTGTGATCTGATAGAGTTCAGAGCACAGATAATGGGGTTCAATACACATTAGAGAGAGAGTACATGGGAAAACACTGAAAAATGCCTAAAATAACAAAAACAAAACACAAATCTGAATAGCATGTTTCATATTCAAACACTGAGAGCACTTGTTATCTACACGTGCATCAGGCATGCTATCATGTTTTAGAAACTCTGTAAGATGACCAAACATGCCATGATGTTCTCTAAAACAAATATAAGAAACCACAAGGCTGAGGATGTCCACATATTTCATGGAAAGATCCAATTAATTACAAACATTTGGCCCCACGAAACATGAACAGAACAAGTTGCGCTGATGTTGCGCTGATTTGAATGTGACATTTTATATCAGAATGTTTTCATGATTTAGTTAGAAGTTCAATTTGTTTATATATTCATACATATAATGTATAATATGTATAATATTGTTTAAATGTCCAGATGAGATACGTTACATGTATAAATATAAACATATACAGCCATAGAAAGTCAATTTCATGCTTTTATGGATCTCTAAAAAAGATTAAATGTACCATAATCCAATGAAATACTATTGATATTTAAACTACCGTTAAAAAGTTTTACAAGAGTATTTTTTAAAGAAATTAATACTTGTATTCATCAAGGACACATTCAGTTTATAATATCACAAATATAATTCAAGAAAAAAAATTCAAAGACAAAAAATGCATCACGGTTTTCTGCAAAAATATGTTTTCAACAATAATAATAAATCAGAAACGGTTCTTGAGCATCAAATCAACATATTATTATGATTTCTGAAGATCATGCGACACTGAAGACTGCAGTAATGATGCTAAAAAATATTCAGCTTTGACCTTTACATTTTACAATATATTAAAAAAGGAGATGATTATTTTAATTTCTAATAATATTTCAAGATATTACTGTTTTTAAAGTGTTTTCCCCTCAAATAAATGCAATCTTTCTAAGCAGAAGAGACTTCCAAAAGCCTAAAAATCTTTGAAACCCCAAACTTTTAAACGATAGTATTGTATATTTCAAATACAAATGTGAATCCACACGGCTACTTCTGAATGGCTGACATTGGAGAAAGATTTGAGATGAGATATTTAGAGAATCTCTTTGGTGAGTTGGGAAATGTTAAAAAGACCATTCTTCCGGTTCATTGCCCCACTGGCAGGTGAAGTAAAGCATGTTTGGGGAGAAAGCAGACACCCAGATGAGGACTCACCCAGGTAGGGATGCATGGCACCATCTTGAGGGAGCGGATGTACTCTCTCATCCTGGCGTAGTTCTCCTCTTTGGAGGTCAGGTAGTCCAGCTTCTCAAACGTGGCCTTGTCCTTCCGACTGATAAGCTGAAGAAAAACAGGAGAGTTACGGCACTCTGTTATTTTTTCATCTGAATTCATGCAGAAGCTACTTTAAAAACATAGCTTAACAACATACAAGCTGCACAGAAATAAACACACAAAAAATGCAACCGAAGTAAACACCAATCATCCATTCTGTCTACATTTTTAGTGAACACTGACTTCTTTTTAGAGTCTGCATTGAAGGTTCATGCTCATTTACACTGATTAAATGGAAAAAGTGGCAGAGGACTGCAGGTTACCAATGATTTAACCCTCTTTTTATTATAAAAATCAGGGAACTTGGTTTGTGCAAGTGAATTGCCATTGGGTTCCATGCAATTCACCAAACATCAACGCAGAAAAACATGAAAGAATCATGTAAAAACAACAACAGAAAAACTATTGTAGGTTTACAAAGACAAAAATATATCTGATGCATAAAACTTGCAAGACATATCCTCTTTTCCTTTGTGTTATGGATAGATTTGACATATATTTTTCTTTTTTTTTATTCAAAATGAACTGCACAGTGAAATTCAAACAGATGAAGAAACAGTGAATTATCTCTTTGGATAATTCAGAAGACAAGTCTTCAATTTCAAGTACTTTGGGTTTCATAAGCTGTCATGTGATTCATTTTTTATATTTTGCAAGCTACAATAAAAGGTTTTGAGTTTTTTTTTTTTTTTTACCAGACTCATCTTCAAAGCGTTGATTTGACCTCTAACATAATTGATTTAAGCTAAATCTGTAGTCTTTCCAAAGCAAATTTGTGTTTAAACCACAGTACATGCACGTTCATGACCCTAAATGAGAAAGTCACAAAAATACAAGAAGCAACAAATAGTTCAACCAGCATCTCAAGCAGCTTAAAAATCAAATGCGGGTCAAACGGACCTGAATGAACATTTCCAGTCACACAGAGTGAATAAACACAGCTGGTGGATCGTAAAAATGGACCTTCTCAATGCGCCGAGCAATGCAAACAAACATCTTTTAGCAGCCCGTCCCGAGTGAACGAACAACCTGCAGAGGGAAACCATCAGACCAACTGTTTTCTGATGCTTCTTTTAGACTTCAGACCTGTTAGCGGTCATGCCCTGGGTTTGACCTGCACCACACACTCTTAAAACACACTTCTGGAGGATGAAGACCTTAAGATCTGTAGTATAGATGGTAAATCTGGATGAAACGGTCCTGAAGATAAAGCTGCTATTCGTTAACCATCCTTGTTCAAAGCCAAACGCTATGCAAGCATGTGAACGTGAAATGTATCAGATTTATCTCTTTTGGAGATTGTGATGAGTGATGATTATTAATTGACAGTGAAAAACATGTCATTTTTCCACTGTGCAAGTGCTACAATATCAGAGAAGAAAATGAAAACCAAACTATAGCAAAACATCTAAACATTCTGGCTTCCTTTTCCCAATAGGTTTAATAGTTTATACTGTACCTCTGCCCACCCAGCTTGTTTCAAAATACAACCAACAACTCCAAAGCCAAAGCGGCATGTGGTGCAAAACTCAGGAGACACTTGTGCCTTTATACATGTGCCGCATAAATAACGACTCTGGCTGGTTATGCCATGAGCTCATGGAATCCCCAATCTGATTGGTTTAGGAGTCTCAAGGGGACAATACTAAAGGCTTGCACACTTGCAGAGGTAAATACCTCATGATGGGAAGAAATAGACACATTTGAAATTCCACTGAGTAATGTAGAAAACTGTGGGCAAAACTGAGCTGTGAAACATCAAGGCGCTAGTCAAGGTATTCAATCAAACAACAGCTGTATAAACACATATACTGAGAAAACGCTAACAGAGAATAGTGTGATTTAACACAGAATTAATAATGTTCATTATAAGTATACAATATTGTCGAAAAATGTTTTGAAAGAGGTTCCTTATGCATTTATTTGAACAAAAACACCGTGAAAATTGTGAAATATTATTATAGTTTTACATAACAGTTTTCTGTGAAAATGTTTAAAAATAGTATTCATTCCTGTGATCAAAGCTGTATTTTCAGCATCATGATTCTTCAGAAATCATTCTGATATGATGATTTGCTGCTCAAGAAACATTTCTGATAATTATCAGTGTTTAAAACAGTTGTGCTTTCTCATATTTTTGTGGAAACCATCAGGATTTCAGGATTCTTTGATGAACTGAATGCTCAAAATAACAATTAATTTGAAATATATCTTTTGTCACATTATAAATGATTTTAATGTCACTTTTAATCAATGTCATGCTTCCTTGCTGAATATAAATCCAATAAATTTTACACATTTTTAAATGCTAGTGTAGAAACATGAAAAAGGCTTAAAAAAATGTGCACAAAAAGTGTCAGAATTTCATTTTAGTGATGGTTTTTGATACACCGGCCAACCAGAGAAACACATTTAGTTTTAGACTTCTTTTTAGACATCCAACTAGACTATTACATTCAGAGTTATGTATTTACCACACACCTTTATCTAAATCAACTTATGCATTAAAGGTTGCATTTTATCAGTTCATGCATTTCCTGGGCTTTTACTGTTTGAGCTACAGGAACACAACTTAACATTTCCAGAATGAGTAAGGTTTGTTCTAACGACTAACCAATAGGTATGAGTGTGCAAAGTGTAAGTACTGTTATACAAAAATAAAGTCTTCACTTAGAAGCTGGAAATGTCATGGATATACAAGGTGCACAGTGGGACTGATGGAAAAAACTAATGCACAAGAGGCAATTTCCTTTCAGTTTATGTCCAGTATATCACTCCACACTGACACAACACTTTTCCAACACACAAGCCGTCGAACATCCTTTTAGAGGATGCATAGGAACATTTTATGGTAGGATTTGAGAGTAAGCTAGATGGACATCAGATGCCAAAGCTAAAGCATGAAGCCATGAAGACATACAGTAACTCAACTCCTCCAGCATGGAAACGTAGAGTGAGCCGATGAAGTGCAATATGTAAAAGGATTTAAAATCGGGACAGTCAGCATCCTGGTGTTATAGTTGGCAGTGGGGTGAGAAGTGTAAGAAGAGACTGTGTCATGTTTCATGTTTGTGGTGAGCAGATCTGATGGATGTTGATGGAAATGTGATGGATGAATGTGCGTGAGCCGGGGAAGGGATGGTGTATGATGAATACAGATGGATTGCAAGGGAAGAGGAAGCGGTCGAGACCTATAGGAAACACGGATGTGTACACAAACACACACAAGGCCTCGCTGCTTGGTGTCATCAGATATGCTTACATGAACTGCAGACATCCTTAAAAAAGAGACATAAATGATTTGAACATATGTAACCACAAACCAAAAGAACAGAAACTATGACTATTTAATGTTGGAACAGAATCATTTGCTCTGAGAGCTGCAGTTATGACACAAACTTTGTTATTATTAACAACGTAATAATAAACAACATGACCTAAAATATTTTCAAATACAGAGCTATTATTACATTTATGATTATTTGACTATTCGGGCAAAAATTTGCTAATAAAACCCAACGTTTCAAACAGGAACTAATCTTAGGAAAAGGGTCAAGAAAATGTATAAATAATATTTCATTTCAAAACTAAAACACAAATGCAATGCAAAGCAATGCCATAATATAATATAATATAATATAATATAATATAATATAATATAATATAATATAATATAATATAATATAATATAATATAATATAATATAATATAATATAATATAATATAATAATTACAAAATGTGGTTATGGAGTAACTATCAATGAGAAACAGTAATTTTTCTTTGGACAGAATGACTAATTAAACAGACTCTGATGTCATTTAATGGTCGGTAAATGGATAAAATACTTAAAACTTATATTTAAGCATTTCATTGTGATTGTTTACATTTTAAAAGAATTTATAAATAGGGCTGCATGACTATTGCAATTATTTTGTCACATATAGCAATCTGCTATAAACCTAGGACACAAGTTCCTATCAAACTTGCAGCACATTCAGAGATAATCTAATCTCTGCATGGTAATCCTCGAAAAATTCTTCATCTTTCTTCTGCAATTTTTTAACTTGTGTTTTCGAGCTTAAATATAACTGGAACATTTGTGAGATTCACCCACATTCTTCGACTGTGTCCAAATATCAGGATATTAGAAGCAATTGAGAATGACTTGTAAAAATTTGCATGCGTTTTTATTTAACGGACTAGAACAAATGGTTTATGTCATTACATGCCTCACAGATTTCCACTGTAATCATTAATGTTTAACACAGGGAAGAACTGACACGAGGAATCCTGGAAGTAAAGGGCATATTCCACTATAGCAAATGAAAGCGGACACACCAGCGAGACGATCAATGGAAACACTGTCAGATGGATTAACAGCCAGTGTAACATCTCCATGCAACAAACCAGGCTTCTATAATCAAGCTTGGATCCTCTGTCAATTAAAAAGCCAAGCGCTTTCATATACAAGATTATCTTACTGCTCGGAAACCAGGCTTGTGCAGAATTCAGAGCTGAAGAATTAGTTCCAGCACATTGTGGATTTGAAATGAACTGGTTACAACATGCAGGATCGGTTTGAAATTTGAATTAGAATGACAGGAAGTGGAATTTAATGGATTTGAATTTTTAAATCTGATGATGACGTTGAGACTAAGGCTGCATTTAAATATGGGAGTGAATCCCCTAAATATAATTTCAAGTGTGTATGGAACAGAACTCAATCTCAAAACTAGGAAGACTGACACCATCTTGCACATTTAGTATTTGCTTTCTTTAACCAATGTTATATTACATGTGATGCCCTAAGTGTTTTTTGAGCTGTGCGTGTATAGAACAGGATTAAATACTAAATGCTGAATTGATAACTGAATTTAGCTGCAGAGTTTGTGTGGCCTTCATGTGGCATATAAAGAGTGGACTGTCAGTATGGAGAAGGTCTTGCTGCCCAGTCTCAACTGTGCATGTCAAAATATGAAGCTGTTGTTAAAAAAAAAAAAAAAAACATTCTCACATACGATCACCACTATGCTCAGAAATAATCTGTTTGCTTATGTTTCCATTCAGATTTTTAATTGCCAAAGCCTTTTAAATTACAGTTCAGTTCCTGAATTTGAATCACAAACTGTATGCAGAATGAATATGAATGTAAAACAATTAAAGAAATTGTTAAAATGCAGTTTAGAGGTATTTTAAAGGGGACAATCTTTACATGTGGGCTTAAAAAAAAATTAACTGAAAGTTTTGGAAAAAGAAAGAAAGAAAGAAAGAAAGAAAGAAAGAAAGAGAAAACAACTTTTTTTCTCACAATTCTGGTTTGCGAATTCTGCCAAAGAATAAAAAAAGGTAATTGCGACTTTTTCTCTTAAATCTGACTTTTTCTTGTTTAGATTTATTTCTGAACACAATTTCGAGTTTTCATCTGGAAGAAGAAATAATTGTGAGATATAAACTCAGAATGACCTTTTAATTTTTTTTATTCTGTTGTAAACAGGTTCACATTGGAAGGATCCTTCAAATAATCAAACAAACGTTTCAATGAAAAATCACTGGACAAATGAAAGGAAACTGTGATAGTCCTGCTCTGCTGTCACACAGTGGGGTTTAATCACTGTTTTGTCACACTTTAAGAGAATTTGGTTTTTCCCATACACTGCAGTAAACGGCAGGCGTTAAATGTGTGGAAAGGCTATCCATATCCCTGGTTGTAGCCAAAGTCCCATTTGAGTTGTTTATTTGGAGGCCAATTTATTTAGAAAGTGTGACATATTACATCATATTGTGCGTTGTACTTTCTCCCATTCATAGTAAAATTAGTGCATGCAAAGTCTCTGTTGCAATCCTACATTCAAGTATTGCATACTGCATATTGTGCTGCCATCAAAAGAGACTTTCAAGCTGTCCGCCAGGATATCACTGGCACTTATGGGGTTAAGCGTTCACTGATCGAAGCCAAAGATGAATCAACCACAATCATGGGACCATCTGTATCTGTGATTTCCTTGCACACAAAAATAAATAAATAAATAAAACTAATGTCCACAGTACTCTGACCTTCCCATCAATGAAGCCTGTAATGCAGCGAACAGTTTCTTCTGGTAAGAGTCAGAGCTCATCTAAATCACGGGTTTGGAAAACGATCTTGCTAGCGGTAGTTCTGGGCTTTAGGGTGTTGAAAGCGGATATATAGCATGTTTCAGGTGGTTTCAGCATGCCTAACATCGAATATTAGCCAGTATTTTCTGAATCTGTGATTCAAATCAGTTTTCTCAGTGCCAGCTGCTGAGAAGCTCTTGACAGGCTAATCCTCCCGGAGAACACTGGATTATCTTTCTTCAGCGTTTGACATTACTTTTTAAATAATGGTGGGGATTGAAATCACCCGTTTGAAACAAAGGCACTGAAAAAGCTCCTGTTCTGGGATGTAAAACGCCATAATGAAGTGACTGAGAGGGAAAATGTGTGCAGGACCTTGCAAAAGCATCCAGAGGTCTCTGGCTGAGAGAGCAAGTGTAAGGAAAGATATATTGGTTGCTGGTAACTAGGGGATGAAACAAGCACTACTGGTCCCTGGACACCAATTAGACCTGGGCTACTTTCAATATAGCAGAGTCAAATCACAGAGCCATAAACGTTTTTTTGCATCATTCATGTAGCACACATGGTGTGTGACGAGTTACAAGCCAGTTTAATACGTGCCATTAGTGTTTAAATCACTAATCGTAACACTGAGTTCAAACCAGACACAATAATGAGCTAAAAAGCTAAAGTAGGGCTGTCAAACTAGAATTAAAATTTATTTAAACCTAAAGAGTAATATATCATAAACCTATATATTATATTTAATTAATTGCATGTGATAAATCTGATGTAAAGTGAGATTCCGTCCTTAACTACTGCAACCATGACAAGAACATTCATGTTGTTTTATTGGTCTTTAGTCTTCTGATTTGGTATTTTCAGGCCACCGTCCATGAGGCATTGATCAAACTGAGGAATGAGGCTGAGTAAATGATAACAAATTAAATTTTTGGGGGGTGGAATTTCCCTTCGAGTGTGGACAGATTAATTACTCTTCCATGAAAACTGATTCATCAAATCTGGCGAGATCATAGTGCAAGAATGAGCAGCAACATCAGAGATGCTAATAAGATTTTGCTGTGTGACATCATCATTATCTTCATATACTGTACTGTATACAGTCAAGGCCTTGAGATTTTGAACAACCATTTTTTTTATGTTTTTCCATTGACATTATATCAGATACGTTCATATGTCTTATGCCATAAATAAATGAAAACCTCCCATCCACGTCACCTTGATGAACGCCAAACCTCCGGCGCCATGGAGCTTCTGGATGGCTGTGGAACGGCTTTTAAAAGGACAAAGTGTCTCTGATGGCCCCCACAGGGCCATAAAACTGCCTGAAGAGTTGATCTTGGCATCATCCGCAGCCATCACAGAGGTAAGTCTCACTGAACTAAACCTGCAGCTAAAAATCATTAACGGAATAGCAAAAACACTTGAGTTTAAAACACATTAGGGATCAGACCAATGGATCCAAAATGATTCAAATCTAGTGA
Organism: Carassius auratus; assembly: GCF_003368295.1. Taxonomy (NCBI): domain Eukaryota; kingdom Metazoa; phylum Chordata; class Actinopteri; order Cypriniformes; family Cyprinidae; genus Carassius; species Carassius auratus. The sequence goes on from NW_020525723.1 coordinate 32,140, forward strand.
GCAGAGCATTGTTTCAAAAACATAGACAGTGTTACATAAAATACATCTTTTGGCTAAATTTTAATGCAATAACATCTTGAACCCCAATTGCAAGTTTTTATCTGAGACATACTCAAAATACAACTTTTTTCATGCAACTCCAAGTCTATTTCACAATTCTGAAAAATAAAAAAGATTAAATTGTAAGGGAAAATAAAATAAAATAAAATAACATTTTAACTTGTTTTATGCAGTGGCAGAACCAAGCTTTCATAATAGCAATCAATTAGAAAACTCAGATTAAAATAGAATCATATTAATATCATACAAGTTATCTATCAACATCAAACAATATGAAAATAAAAGAAAGCAGATAGAGTGAGAGACGCGGTATACGGTGCGCATCATTTGCGTGCTTGAGCGCACGCCGCAGTCAAAGTTCAAAATAGTTCAACTTTTGCCGCTGCGCTCTGTGACGATTACCAGCGCGACCAATAGAATCGGGGAGAGACCTATACTTGTCGAGGGATCCAAACAAGCACGGAAATTAAAATGGATGAACGGCTAGTACGGTGTGTGTGTCAGAATTTCCTGAGTTGTACGATACAAGTTTGAGGTCGTACCCACAGCCTCTTCTTCCTTGCTTCTCTCTTAATTCTCATCAGCAGGACTAGTGATATCGCTCGCTTCTTACAACGGGACAGATAACATGTTTGCTGCTGACCAAAAGGAGGAACAACAGACTATGAAAGAGCTCCCGCTAAAAGTTTTTAAAACTCTGCCTACACCGTAGCGCAGCGCAGCGCAAATCGCGTTGTATCTGAAGGGCAACGCTGAAATGCGCATACCGCGTCCTGTGTGAAAGGCCCAACGTAAAGACGCGCGTCTGGAGGTCTCGCGGCGCAGTACACGAGTTATGAGTTATGAAAAGGACCATTGCAAGCTGAGAGCGACCGGCTTTTGTGGTGGAAATTGGCAGTAATACCCCCACCTACGCAGCTGTACCTGAGTGTCTCTGGGACATCAGTGCGGTCGGAGCGCGTCTTCTCAACAGCTGGACATATAGTGAATAAAAAATGCTCTGCTCTGGACCCCGAAAATGTTGATCGACTTGTTTTCCTGTCCAATAAATTTGTAATGGCCTTATTTTGCGCCTTTTTGCGCATTAGAATATGCCTGCCTAGTGTCGGTTACGTTCAATAAAAAAAACACACACATGGCCTGTTCTCAAGTCCTTTTAAAGTTTCATTTTTTGAACAATTTTTTTAAATGGATTGAATCATTATTAAAAATAATCTTGGAGATTTTACAATCGATTCAATGAACACTTATGTCTTAAAAATCGAAAATGATTTTTTCTCAAAAGTGACAGCACTAGCTCTGAGCGCGCCTGTCGAATAAAATTACATTTCTAAATATTTTAAAGAAGAAAAGTTATTTTAAATCGTAATAATGTTTCACAATATTACTGATTTGACTGTATTTTTTTTTCACCAAACAAATAAAACTTTAGTAAGCATTAGAGATTTTCCAAAAAACATTAAAAACTTCTTTCCATCCCATAACTTTGAAATGTAGCTTAAAATGAGTGTTTTTGTTGTTGTTGTTGTTTTGCTTTCAGTCCTTCACAACTTTGATTTCATGCAAAATATTCATTTGGGATAATCAGTAGTTATGACTAATGTTTTCTGCCATCTACACTTATTGAAAACCATACAGCAGACAGCAGAATGAGAGAAGTGTTATGCTTGGATTTCACTTTTCTCCACAAAGTTAGATTTTAAAGAGTAACTTTCCATTTTAAACGACAGACGCTTATGTTAAAAACCATCACTTTTAAAATCAGCAGAAAAAAAAATGTTACAGGACTAAGTGGGTAAAGTGCTGAAAATGTTATTATGGTGATGTATGAGCAACACATTTGTATAATTCAGACATTTTGATTAAGGTCTGTGATGAGTCTGGCTTTATTTCGCTGTACTGTGGGGACAAAACCATTCCCAGAAGTGAGCCGAATCTGACCGAACCATTTCTTGAGGACGGTCCTCTGATTCATTAAATAAAGCGTGTTCACTCTAGATCTGTCAACCATGTGATTATATCGTCTGCCCTGCCTTATATACAAAGACATCTGAGAGGAATATTTTTCTACATATGAAATATGACTGCAAATAGACATATGATTATGACATATATTTTTTCTGTATGTTTTTTTTTTATGCAGCTCATGCTATTTGTATCATATGGTGCAGGTTTGGGTTTTGTCATTCAATGTGTGCAAGTGTGTTTCTTACCGCCCAGGTCTTGCTCAGTCTAAAAATGGGAGCGCTTTGCAATGCAGACACCACCGACACCATAGAATGAAGGTTATTCAGCTCTAGAAGTTTCTGCAGACATAGAAAACAAGTGATGAATTGATATACAGTTCAGAAAACTTGATGCACAAACCACAAATAGTGTGTTTGAAGCACAAGAGAGAGTCAACACTGCGAATCATTTGAATCAGTTCGGGAGTTCGTAGCGGATTTGCGAATCATTTGAGTCAATTTGGGAGTTCAAAGCGGGTTCGCGAAACATTTGAGTAATTTCGGGTGTTCAAAGCGGTTTCGCGAATCATTTGAGTCATTTTGTGGATCGTGAATCATTTGAATCAGTTCGGGAGTTCGGAGTGGGATCGCGAATCATTTGATTCAGTTTGGGGAACGCGAATCATTTTAATCAGTTCGGGAGTTCGTAGTGGGTTCGCGAATCATTTGAATCAGTTTGGGGATCGTGAATCATTTGAATCAGTTCGGGAGTTCGGAGTGGGATCGCGAATCATTTGATTCAGTTTGGGGAACGCGAATTATTTGAATCAGTTCGGGAGTTCGTAGTGGGTTCGCGAATCATTTGAGTCAGTTTGGGGAACGTGAATAATTTCAATCAGTTCGGGAGTTCGTAGCTGGTTCGCGAATCATTTGAGTCATTTTGTGGATCGTGAATCATTTGAATCAGTTCGGGAGTTCGGAGTGGGATCGCGAATCATTTGATTCAGTTTGGGGAACGCGAATCATTTGAATCAGTTCGGGAGTTCGTAGAGGGATCGCGAATCATTTGATTCAGTATGGGGAACGCGAATCATTTGATTCAGTTTGGGGAACGCGAATCATTTGAATCAGTTCGGGAGTTCGGAGCTGGTTCGCGAATCGTTTGAGTCAGTTTGGGAGTTCGGAGCGGGATCGCGAATCATTTGAGTCAGTTTGGGAGTTTGAATGCAGTAATGCAGTAGCTCTTTCTAAGGGTATTTTTTCAAAATCCTTTTGCACATTTTATTTATGTACAGTAGTTCTTTCTAGCTCAAGCAAATCCACAAACTAATAAAAGGAATTATTATTAAGGTTGCCTGTTGACTGCTGTATATAAAACCCCTTCATTATAGTTGTTGTTACATCAGGGGATGAGGCGAATCATCATCAAAAAATAAATAAATAAATAACAGAAAATATATATTTTTTGGCTATAATAGAGTACCAGCACCTCTTTTGGGCCACTTAAAGCACTGACGAGGCCTATGATCACTTCGTTCAATTGTAAGAAAACAAGCTGAGAAAAAGACTGAATCCAATATTATTATAAAATTATAGCATAACTTTTTTTTTATTTTTATTTTTTTGTAGGCCGGTCATTTTTGACCATGCAGACCTCAAGTGTAACATGGTGGTGAAAAAAATCCCAAACAAGTACAACAATTAGAAAATAAGTTTATATTTTTTTTTTTTGTCTTGTCTTACGCAAAAACTTGCTTTATTTTGATTAAAATTAAGACAAAAAAATAGTAATAAAAATATATATCTTACGCCATCGACAACAGTATCTTGACTTAAGAATATTTAGATACTTGTAATGACGAACAAGACAAAATACAGAAGAAAATAATTGTTTGCATTGAAAAAGTACATTTATTTGGCAATTGCTCCCATTTGACTGGTTTTACATGATTTTATCATGTTTTGCTATTAAACGTAGGTAATGAAAAGTTCTCACTTCAGAAAGGGTTGGATTTCAATTTGTGAAAGCACAGAGAATGCACTTCTAATGAAGCAGACATGTACTGTTGTCTGTTTGTTAGGTTAGATGATGTCACACTCAAAACTCCCATCACTGCTCTCTGATTGGACGCCATCCAAGACAGTGACCTTCAGTGAGATACAGACCTGCTTTCATCATTACTCCTACAATGAAGACCCAACAAACTCTAGAATGATGGAGAACTTATTTGTGCTCACTTCAGCAAATTTGGCATGCCAGGATCCACTCCATGAGCCATGACACATGATGAGTACAATCTGAGTTTTTTTTTTTTTCAGCTTTTGTTCTGTCAGTAAATGTTCCTCTGGGATTTAGTCATGAGATTTCTGAAGGATAATATTCCAGCCGCTTCGTTGACGTGGCTTGTTTTGATGTCTTTATCCAGATGAAGGGTGGGCAAACATTTGACAGAGTAATTATCAAATTCAAGATGAAAAACAAAACCAAACTCTTCGTACTGGGTGTTCAATTGCATTAAAAGTGAAGTGTGCAATTGCTGTGCCTCTAGCGGATTTCCAAAAATAATAACAAAGTTTAAGTATCAGCAAATACATCTGTGATAAAAAAGCATTTAGAGAAAATTACAAATGCAACTTTTTAAATTAATAGTTCATACAACAAATTACAACTTGCTGAATATATATATATAAAAAAATCCCAAATGTAGATGGGTTTATTTCTTCATCAGAACAGATTTGGAGAAATTTAGTTTTGCATCACTGGATGCTCTGATGTGAATGGGTGCCGTCAGAATGAGAGTCCAAACAGCTGATAAAAACATCACGATAAACTCCAAGTGATCCACACCAATCCAGTCCATCAGTTAACATCTAGAGAAGACAAAAGCTGCATGTTTGTAAGAAACATATAAACCATTACGATATTTGAACTTAAAACCATCACTTCAGGCTAAAATACGAGTCCATAACCATGAATTCCTCCAGTGAAAAAGTCAATTTCCTGTTGGTCTCTAACATAAAAATCCACCCATATATTTTTTTTTAGAGTTGTTTTGGCTTGTGAACATTGCGTGATTGGTGCAGATTTCTCTCCTTATTCAGACCAGATGACCTTAGCACTGGAGGAAGCGTTATTATGGATAGAGGACATTGTTATCAGCTGCTTAGACTCCCATTCTGACGGCACCCATTCACTGCAGAGGATCTGTTGGTGAGTAAGTGATGCAATGCTTCATTTCTCCAAATCTGTCTTGGAATGCCTGAGGGTGAACTATTCCTTTAAACTGTAGTAGAAGAAAGTGAGAAAACCTTTAATATTAATTTATACCAGCATTTAGTGCAACTGTTGCTGTCTTTAAATCAGCAAAAGCAGAAAGAACAATTCAAAGCACACCTAAATAGTGCCAGGTCATGTTTGAGGAGCTATGACCAGAAAGAGTATAAATATGAACAGTGAATAATATTTTTAAAACCGAGAACGTCTGCATATTGCGAAGAAAGTGCAAGGATCAAAATCAATGAGAGAAGCATAAAAAAATGAGTGCTGCTAATACTGTACATTAACCCCAATTGAGCATTTCTACAGTGTGACTAAAGGTTTCCCAACCAAACAGTTGCCAATGAATATGGAAAAATATATAGCAAAACATTTGGAAAAAAAGTGTATTTATTAAAAACACACTCTATATATTGCAAATGTCAACTTTGGCTTGAATTCATTAAGCACTTTGTGTAAACTAATGGAAATATGAAGGAAAACTGATGCATGCTAATATAATAAAACGAAATAATAACACTTTGTTGATTATTTAGCGTGCAATATGACCTCATTTCAAAGCAGGAACATACTGTATTAAAATCCCTCTGTAGTAGTGCACACTGATGAGTTGAACCGTCAAAGTTAAACAAACTCACAAACATCCAGCTTTATTCTAGCACGATACGACTGGAGCGATTCAACATCATTAGTGTATGTTTCTACAGAATATCTAATCCAGACTCACTGTAAAAGCCCTGATTGTTCATTAGATCCAATTTATAATGTGCTGCACACATAGACAGTATTTTAAGACAACATAGACAGTTCCAAAAATGTTGTCTTAAAAAAATAAGGCAGCACTGCATTATGGGAAATCATCACACATTATTAAACGTACAGAACGATTCACTTGCAATATGCAGATTAGCGATCTTTTCTAACACTAATACTGTTTTTTGCATTGATATAATCAGAATATGGTTTAGTAAAGAGCTGTTCATTAATGTACCTTTGCGATTTTGATGAAGTGGCTCAGGATCTCAGCACGGATCTTCAGGGTTTGAGCGATCAGGATTTCCCGTACCAACCAGAAGCTCACCTGAAGAGATGAGGGAAATGTTTATGTGCCAAAAAAACCCATTTTTAGTAAACATGGCTGAAAATGACATGCTATTACTGTAGCATGTCATGCATTTGTGGTGCGGGATTGCTCAAAAGTTTCCACTATGATGCTAACATGCATTTATTTGCATGACTTATATTTATAAATAAATAAAAATCAATTCATATCAAGAAATGGTCAAAACCAAAACATGAAAACCAGACTTAAAAAGAATGAGAGAGAAAAGCAGAGGTCAGCTGAGGTCAACTTTTCATCTGCGGTTTAAACTCATGACTCGACTGGAGTCAACCCATATCTTGTGGAAAACCCATTTCTGATGGAAATAACGGAGATGGAGGAAAAGTGTTGTTATGTAACGAGTGAAAAATGAGTCCGTCGTTCTGATTATAATTGTACGGCAAACACAGAGCTCTGGGCGCACAGACTTCACTTGGCAGAGACTCACAAGCAAGCAGATGCCGAACAACAATAAGAAAAAGAAAATAACTAAATTAGAAAGCAGATGAAGCCTGAGTGATTCTGACCGTAGTAAACAGTCTAAGATTTCGGCCTCAGGGAACCGTTACAACAGTCAGGTAACAAACCTCAGCAATTCCCTCAAAAGCAGCCTCGATTATATTTCACTCGAGGGGAATCAAACTCAAGAAACTATTTCATGTCTGACTAATAATTAGAAAGAAATTGGCACTCTTGGAAAAGTGAGTCGTAAAAAATACTGCAAGTTGTAAATGAAACAAAGATTTTAGTAATTCCTTTAACAAGAAATTACTATTTGAGTCTTTACTACTTAACATTTTCTTGTTTAATTCAGTGTGTAACTTGTTGTTGAATTGACTAGCAATTCACAGTTATCTCTTTAGACACAATTTAAAAGATAAAATAATAAAAACTGTATAGACATCTAAGGTTACATTTTAAAAGCCCACCTTCAAAGTCCAAAATCCTAAAGTGTACAAATGTAGTTAAAAAAATAAATAAATAAAAATAATCTTTTTTGCTGGTTTATCAATAATAATAATAATAAAAAAGGCCGAGACAGTCGATTTGTCCAAAACCAACAAATAACTGCAGACCTCTCCAAGGAACAGTAAATATATCAGCAAACTAGGAATATATGGACTGAACCGTCCAAGCAAAAGATGTCTTTTCCATCGACCCTCAGGAAGTCAAAGCTTCCACAACACGATGGAGAAAAAGGGCACCATACATTTGGCCCCTGACTTCCATCCTTAAAAGAAGACATTAAACTGATCAAGCACACAAAGCTCTAGAATTAAAATCTAAGAATATTTCATAAATCCTGAGCTGCCTTGAATGTCATGGATGTATTTACTGAGTGTTAAACTATGGGGGACTTCAGAAAGATGGCAGCATCATTATGTTGTTTTAACTCCGAGATTAGCAGGTCTAATAATAAAATCTATCAACTTTAGCAATCTTTGTCGCATTATATGCCAATAGTGGCAGCTCAAACATAGGCAAATAAAAACACTTTATATATATGTGTGAGTGTTTCTTTTCCCCAAAGATGTCATGGCTGTAATTTCATTTTGGTTCTTAACAAACTTTTATTCTGCCATCTCAGATTTTAAGACCCTATATGGTTCAATTTCTGAGAAAAACGTTATGGTTCAATTCCAAAGAATAGAAAAATAAAAGTAGTGTGAGCCAGAAAAAAAAAGCTTTTTGGCTTGTTCAATATCACCCCCTCAATAATGAATCATTTAAAAAACAATACCCTGTGCAAATCCTGACAAAATTGTCAAACTACTCCTCCTTCGTTTCATAAATGTTAACAGACACTCTGGTGTCATCTTTATTAAGATAAACAGGCAACGTTTGAGTCATAGTCAATGAGTTATGATCTAAAGAAAACTAGCTTCAAAGATGTTGGCCAGAAAGTCAAGTTTTCCAGCAATTGTAGGGAACAGAGCAAGTATATCATAGTTTATATAGCAGCTGTGTTAGGTTAAAATATATGAATGTGCAATGATGTCATAGCCTATAGCTTATTATCAAATCATTTACACATTATAAGAGCTCTGGTAGGTTTAGAAACGGGGCACAGAGCTTACATTTCTTGGCTCGGAGATGATGGTTCTTTTTTCCAAAGTGGTTGTAAAGTGGGCTTTACCACAGCTTAGAGCTGTGACCCCTTCACGAGAGAAGGTGAGCTCATCTGGTTCATTCCTACCCATAATGCCTTCAAAACGGCTCTGAAAGCTTCTGTTCCCAGTCTATAAATAATAAACTGGCAAACAGCACTACAATGTTTTGAAGGCCGAAGTTTCTGCTCAGTTGCCATGATGATGGAGCACAGTGTTTCCATGTCCAGTTCCTGCTCACCTGATTTCACTAAAAATACAGAGCTGATTTATTACATGCATAAACTCTACGAGATATTTAGCAGAGCTCTTGAGTAGAGCTGTTTGACTTTTCCTGAAAAAAAAAACATGATTTTGATTTATGATTTAATTATACTCGTTTGCAAGCCTGCACAATACAGACGGAATTTTGTAATAATTTAACAATATGGGTATAATAATAATAATTATTATTATTGCTACTATGAAACATAAATATAAACATTACTTAAAAAAACAGCAAAATAAGTAATATTTTAATAATTTACCATAGAATTAAAAAATCTAATATTTAAGAAAAATAATATAGTAATTTATCAAATAAAATTTACATTTACATTCCTGTGCTAGTTTGCGGACCTGCAAAATTTGGCCAAAATGTTGTGATTATATATGAATACAGATTTAATAATAATAATAATAATTGTATTAGTATTAAATATTCAAAGAAATAACAAAAAACCTTTTTGTTGTTGTTACTACTAATACATAAAAATATAAAAAAAATGCTACAAAGTAAATACACATTACTATTGTTATATTTCACTGTAAAATAAAACAATCTAATATTTAATAAAAGTAATATAATAATTATTTTATTTTAATACTTTTATTTTATATCAGGAACTGAGCCTCTGAGATGCTGAAAACACAGGTGAATCATTACCTGCTTGCATGGAAATGAACACATGCTTGACTCTGAAACGCAGCACATTTATTTAATTAAATACATTTTAATAATTCACATTAAATGTTTATTTCTGTGAGCTCACACTAAGGTTTAATTTTTATTAATCATGCAGCCTTGCTTGAACACACACGCAAAACGCGTCACCCTGATGCCTCAAATGATGCAGATGAAGTGACAAGCCAATGTGTAACAATAGAGTTAGAGGTTTGTTTAAATCACTGTGTAACAAGAGCAATGTAATAGTGATGCTTGATTTCACATATACAATTATGCATATATAAATATATGAAACATTCAAAACTGCTCACTCTCTAAACACTACATGGAACAAGAGGCATTGTTTAAAGCAAACACACACTTGGGTGGCCAAGAAATGTGGCTCAAAGCCACTCCATCTTTCCGAAGGTCTGGAAGCCAGCTCATCATGTTCGGCTTAATGATGTCATAAAACCAACAACGCCGAGAGCCAAGACAGAAGGAACTGACACGCTAAGATCATTTCAAAGGGAAAATGTGCAGCGGGGAACCTGATACATTTATGTAACTTCCACACACTCCTGGCTCAGAAGCTAGAACAAATTGTCTCATTATACATGTGTTATAATTGTAAAAGTGGGTCATCTACTGTCTGCTTTATAGTACTTTCATGAAATCTTGAATATGAAAAATTAGGACAGTTAATCTGATTAGGTTTCGGATTTAAAGAGAAAGATTTAAAATCAAATGAACTTCAGGCTCAAACTTCATAAATAAGCAGAACTGGAAGCACTGCATAGAAACCGCAAGTTTAGTTGAGATTAATTTATGGCCAAATGTTTCAAATTTTCTTAAAACCAAACTTCCTTCTGGTTTTATAATGAATGGTTCCTTAAGCATTTCAATCCAACACCATCACCACATTTGAATAACAAACAACATTTTAAATGTCAAAACTCATTCTGTGAACAAAACTGATTCACAAATCTTTCCTATGAGGCATGCGAGTGGAGACTGGAGAAAAAAGCCCCATGCATTTGCACACAAAAAAATAACTCCCTGGCAGAAATACTGTTTAAAAAAAATAATAATTTGTGGATAATTTTGACATGTCACCTCATACTATATGGAAAAACTTTGAATCAGTGTGCTCATTTACAAGATACATTTCAACATGATGAATTAAAACAAATAATTGTTTAAAGGAATGCTTCACCAAAAAAATTAAATGAGTGTTTCTTCATCTCATTGCATCACTTGCTCACCAATGGATCCTCTGCAGTGAATGGGTGCCGTCAGAATGAGAGTCCAAAAAGCTGATTAAAACGTCACAATAATCCACAGATAACCCACACCACTCCAGTCCACCAGTTTACATCTGGTGAAGCAATAAACTTTGTGTTTGTAAGAAACAAATCAAAGTCAAGTCAACTCAAAGTGTGCTTTATTTAAATTCTTCCAAATGTGCAGCAGATACATACAGAGAAATGAAATAGCGTTACTCTCAGACCCTTGGTGCATACAGATAACACCAAACACTAACAGTAGACATAATCCAGATAAATACAGTTTAGGCATCAAAACTATGAATTAACACATGTGGAATTATATATGGAATTATATACATAACAAAAAAGTGTGAAACAACCGAAAATATGTAATATTCTTGGTTCTTCAAAGTAGCCACCTTTTGCTTTGATTACTGCTTTGCACACTCTTGGCGTTCTCTTGATGAGCTTCAAGAGGTAGTCACCTGAAATGGTCTTCCAACAGTCTTGAAGGAGTTCCTCGAGAGATGCTTAGCAATTGTTGGCCCTTTTGCCTTCTGTCTGCGGTCCAGCTCACCCCTAAACCATCTGGATTGGGTTCAGGTCCGGTGACTGTGGAGGTCATGTCATCTGGAGCAGCACCCCATCACTCTCCTTCTTGCTCAAATAGCCCTTGATGCCTTCAGTGTGACTCTACAATTTTCATAGTCATGAAAATAAAGAAAACTCTTTGAATGAGAAGGTGTGTCCAAACTTTTGGTCTGTACTGTATATATAGTACAGTTATATATCATACACACACTCACACACACACACACACACAAACAACCTAAACGATATACAAATAATGAAAGAAAGAAAGACAAAAAAAGGTGGCATAAGGCATATGGCAGTTAAGCGAGCAAACCAGTGAAAAGCAAACTGAAGACACAGTATAATGTGCAAAAACTGTAGTGCAAAAAGAGCTTATGAGTTTGTTAAAGTGATAAATAGCTAAAGAGCTCAGAGAACAGTCTTTAATTAAACAGTCAAAGATGTAGTTTGCAGTACAATGCTGGATGAGGTAGTGAGCAGTCTAATGCTGCACAAAGTGACTGGTGCAGGTCCGTGTGTGTGTGTGTGTGTGTATTTGGGAGGGGGGAGTAGAAGGGGAGTGGAATGGTCCTTTGGTAAAACCTTTTTTTTACCTCAACCAGCATTGTACTGCAAACGCCTCGCTTCTGTAGTTTGTCTCATCTCTTTTGCTATGAGACCCACCACAGTCGTGTCATCCGCAAACTTAATAAAGAGGTTGGAGTTGTGTGACGGTGTGCAGTCATGGGTCAGCAGAGTGAAGAAGAGGGGGCTCAGCACACATCCTTGGGGGGCCCCAGTGTTCAGTGTGAATGTGTTGCTGCTGACCCGTACTGCCTGAGGTCAGAAAGTCTGTTGAGGGATAATTGTGTTGAACGCAGAACTGAAGTCTATGAACAGCATTCTGACGTATGAGTCCTTTTTGTCTATATGTGTGAGTGCTGAGTGGACGGTAGCTGCGATGGCATCATCAGTTGAGCATTGGACCGATATGCAAACTGGAATCGGTCCAGGGAGCGGGTGGGGGGTTGCAGACTTGATATGGTGCATGACTATCCGTTCAAAGCACTTAATGATAATAGGAGTAAGTGCAACTGGACGGTGGTCATTGAAGCAGGATGTAATGTTCTGGCTAAAATACAAGTCCTCTATCCATAATGTTACTTTCTCCAATGAAAAAGTAATCTGTTCTGAATCAGGAGAGAAATCTGCATAGTTCAAGCACTGTTTACAAGCAAAACTGTGGGTGGATTTTGATGTGAGAGAACAACAGAGGATGGACTTTTTCCCTGGAGGAAGCGTTATTATGGAGGGCTTTTAGCCAGAAGCAACATTTTAAAATTAAAACATCTTAATGATGGATCTGTTTCTTACAAACATGCATCCCGTGGCTTCTCAAGACATTAACTGATGGACTGGAGCGGTGTGGATTATTGTGATGTTTTTATCAGCTGTTTGGACTCTCATTCTGACGGCACCCATTCACTGCAGAGGATCTACTGGTGAGCAAGTGATGCAATGCTACATTTCTACAAATTTGATAAAGAAAACAAACTCAAGACTTGAGAACATTTTCAGCAATTTAAAAAATATATTTTTTTTTTGGGTGAACTATTCCTTTAAGTGCACAAACAACTCAGACAGTCTTGTTAATAATTTCTCACATGTATCTTTATGAAAAAGAGATTTTCGCTGTTAGACGAGATGGTAAATGATTTGTTGGAGTGATAATTTATTAAAACAGCATGTGCTCTATCTCAGCAACATACGAGATGTCAAGATGAATGTTAATGTAACAGCACAGCAATGCTTGGCCAACCACACATCTCTAGTTTTCCTTAAATTGGAGAAAAGAGTTGGAAAATTTGGAGCTTGAAGAGGAAAGGATGTCTGCCCATGTGAGAGCTGTTAACAGTATTTCCAGCACATATTAAGTCTTAAAGCTGTGAGCCATCAGGTTGATAATGGTTTTATGGCACAGTTCGCTGTCTGCTGGCACAATATCAACTACATCCCAGCCAAAATCACACTTCATATACATCACATCTGGAAAATGAAATGAATATATAAATGAATAAGTGCAGCATTTCACTGGGATGACAACTAGGGTTGAACAATGCCTCCATCATATCAGTATCAGTGTTTATTAAGAGGTCTGTTTCAGTATGATACTGGGCCATTGTTACAAGCTGATTTAATTGTTTTAAATGATTCAGTTTTCTAACTTAAGATTGCAACACAGTTATATATTTATACAACTACACATTTTTATTTGATTCTTGATTTTGTTTGAAGCATATGCAATATAATATGATATAATTTAATAATAAATAGTAGAATTAATTAAGAATGAATGAATTAATTAATTAATTAATTACAGAACCTAATGCAACATAAAAATAAAAATTAATACATTTCAATAAAACAATTATTTTAAATAAAAAAATAAAAAAATAAACTTAAAATAATAAACATAATACAACATAATAAAAAAATTAATAAAATAAACATAATACAACATAATAAAAAATAAATAAATAAAATCAATCTTACCTGGTTGAACCTCCGTGTGATGGCAACAACATTAGGAGCCAAACTGTGTTTCTCCTTTTTGTTCCAGCCACAGCTAGAAAGCTCCTACAACACACCAGATACAAACAACCATGATTAAGACAGCAAATACAGACAATTTGGATTTAATTCTATCGTTAAGATTTAATCTTTTAAAACTGCTGTGGTTTGAAAGTGCTTTTTTTAATGACCGAGAGCCCATAGGAAGCACTAACATACAGTGCCTCTGAATGACAGCAGGCCTTTAAGAGGAAGAATAATTATTACACTGGAGAGCCCTTTTATTTATAAACAAGTTTAACCGAACCCTAAATTAAGTGATGATTTCTTTCAGCTTTGTGTAAGATCTCAAGTTTCCTCCGTCAATCAATAATTATGTAGATTGTCTGGATTCGAACACTCAACTCCATTAGCTAAAGCATAGATTTGGATTAATAACTGATTTGGGAATTACTGCAGGTCTGCTCTTTTTTTTTTTTTTTTTTTTGCATGGATCATACAATCAGATTTTTTATTGTGGCATACAAACAAAAGATGTGTTGAAAAGGCTTTAGTCTGCACTGACTTAAATAAATAAACATTTGAAGCCAAACATGCTCTCTAATGAGACACACATGCGTAATATAAAAAATATGTACAATTAAAACCTCTCATATTGAGAACTGCTGAATATTTTATATTCTTTTCTAAAATCTTCATGCAATTTCCTAAAACCATAAATAAAAGTTTTCAAAGCCGCTTGGGGGAGATTGGGCCTTTTAAAAGACATTCAAGTCAGTGATGAAAAAAATAATAATAATAAAAAGACCAAAAAGGTCATGTGAAAGGTCATGTGTTTTTGAGATCGATCGATCAAGGTCAAACACAGTCATTTAAACATGTCACTTCTTGTCCTACATAGTTTACTTAATCAGTTTTTTAAACAAACACAAGCTTTTCATTCAAATATAACATTTGCTATAGGTTATCATTCAAGAATATCATTCAATAAAAAAATATATTTTTTTATAACACACACACACACACACACACAAACACACACACACTAAATACGGTGATGAATATTTGGAGAATATTTTATCACTGTAATAATTTTTTTTTTTTTTTTGCATTACGGTACTTGTTTTTTTCTCATTGCTGTAATACAAATAACAATTATTCTGTCTGGAAAAATTTATTAATCAGCACAAATTAAATTCAGTACAGCAAATACTATTCATTCTGAATCGGACTAAGAAGATAATGGAAAAAAAAAATGTATCTTGAAATAGGCTTCATTTATTTGTTCAAAATTAATTTTCTTTTGATTTTCTTTTCTTTTTCCCATAGTAAAAGGTTAAATTTTTTTATGGCTTGTATAAATAAGTTATATTACTTATTTATTTATCTATACATTCTACTTATTTACTTCTAGTGTGATTTTATTTTTGTAATAAATAAAGAAATAAAATGCAAATCCCTCTCATCACTTTTTATAATAAATGTTTACGTTTGCATGTGAGAAAATTGTAAGTAAAGATTGGGTGTGCAACTGAATATAGTTCAGAAGTTGAAAAAACTTTTGTTTAAGGCTGTTACCATCACTACTGATGGCAAGTCATGATTTTCTGCAATTACAAACTACATTTTTCCCTTTTTTCAAGGTAATTTCCTTCATTATCTCACTCGTTTGCATGGAAAGTGGCGACGGTCAGAGGTTGCGAGACGGTCAGACTTTACGTCAGCCTCCTTTACAGCACAAGTTTTATCAGTGAAGCTCATTTCGAGTCAGACCACAAACACTTATAGATTACTCGCTTCAGCCAAGACTTAACACAAGTAAAAGAGGAGGCAAAGATGGCAAAAGCAGACACACAGCTGGAGGTGGTTACCTCTTTTCCTTTGCATTAGCGGAAAGTCTGCTTTCGGGAGGGCCAGAGGTCACGCAACTCTGAGGAACGGCGTTAAGTGTCAGGAAAGGAATAATGTGCAATTTCAAAGTGGCAAACCCAGCGGCTTTTACATCTGAATTCAGGACGATCATCAAAACTATCATGATAGTAACTTCTTCTTCCTGCCAAATCTGCTGTTTGGGTGTATTTCCAGTGCTTTGTTAAACTGGTTTCCATTAAACAGGTTAATTAACTTTAATTACAGTTAAAATCCCACAAAAATGCACTAATCAAGAGGAGTCCTTGTAGAATTAAATCTAGTTTATAACTGCGCTGCTCAGCTGAAAAGTGAGAAACAGACCAGCTAAGGCTAGGAAACAAGCTTAGGCTGGTATAAGACATTCCTCTCACACATTTTCAAACATGCAAAAGACTGAACGTCTGAAAATGTGATTACAAACATACACCGAGAAGTAGACATTACAGCATCTTAAAGGCCCGTTCCAAAAAAATAAAAAATGATAAACAGCCATCAGAACTTGCGCAATATGTTAATACCTAAATCACACACAGACCTTGTCTATATGCACATGTTTTTGTGGAAGAGGGACAAAAAACCTTAGAATTGTTTCCGTCTAAAACTTTACAGACCGAAACGAAGCCCTTGCATTTATTTGTGTAACTTAAATGTTTGAGTTACAGGATGTGCTAAACGTGAACGGTCAGCGGGATCGGCTTCACATGCGCATGTTCTTCTCATGTAAAACATCGTCTTGTGTGTTCCCTCAGTGTTTAGAGCTGAGCTGTATTTATTAACAAATGCATTTTATGCACTAAAATAATAATTAACCAAGTAAAGCCTGACATATCAAACAAAAAAAGAAGAAAAAAAGGTATTCTTGTTCAAAGCATACATGTGTCCATGCACACAAAATGTTTACCGGTTCTGCAATGCAATTTTAATTTTAACTGGAGAACACAAAGAACTCAAAGAAATAGTAAAAGAGAGTGACTGGAAATGTGACCAATCATCATGCAGGTCTTAAATTATTCTTTAAAAAAAAAAAGTGTACAAATGTATGTTTTTTTGAGTGGCAAAAATAGTGAGTTCTCACTCCACATCTCCCATGTGTTATAAGATGATATTTAAATACTTAGTTCATGATCAAAGCTTTGTAGTTTCAAAACAAATAATAAATGCAATGCATTGCAATAGAATGATGATATATTATTTGGAAATATTACTAATAACATTGAAGCTATTCTTGTTCAGAAAAGATTTCACCGCAAACAAACACATGAAGCACAAGCTGAAGGTGGAGGTTTTTATACTTATACTAAAAAGCCTTTTACTTGCTAAAAAGTATAACTATCAATCAGACGACAGAAGGCATGTAGTAGATTGTGTAAAGCAGGATTTTTCAGCAAAGTTTTGATCATGTTTATCATTTGGAAGCATATGATACAGCAGGCTTTATAGGGTTAAACTGAACAACTCGAAGTTTTCAGACACCACTAACCAGTCTAAAACATTGCATGTACAGCAGTGCATCGTTTAGGTGCTTCATAACCCGTCTGAAGTGAGCATTAGTGAAAGGAGAGCTGGTAAAACTAATGACAGTGGGTCACAGGTCATCTCATCCATCATCCAGCAACAGTTTTACATCATGCTCGGAGGAAAAATTGGACCTCCTTCTCGCTGCGGTCACTATGGCACAGATAATGAACTGATAGCGAAATGTTATTCTCTTCCCCAAACAGCTTATAAACATCCCTAATGAGAAACTGCCAGACTGTTGGAATATTCTGCCAAGGCGTTTAATTCACAAAGTCTGCATTTCCAGTACGGCGCATCTGACAGTCTGAACACATGCAATCAAAACAATGGCTGTTAGTTATTAGCGCCAGGATCAAGATAGTAGCATGAATAATAAAACAAGTGATTAACTCATCCATTATAGTATTAACACGGAGGGAAATACACACTCCTCTCATATGGGACAATGAAGTAATCCTGGTTAAAGCATACATGTGTCCATGTGGATTACATTTTTACACTGTCTGCATTACAAGATCCATGTTAAATGGATAATACTGGGACCAATCATCATCCAGGACTGCAACCAAAAACGGCTATAATGAAACAGTGTAATGACATGAAGTGTTTTCTCTATTCTGCAAGGCTAATAATAATGTGACCTGTGTCTTACCTCTGGCTGTATGGCCTTAAACACAGGGGCGTCCATCAGGGTGATTTGGCTCTGAGAAACAAAGACAGAAATAAAATTGCTTCGTGTTTTTATCACTCAAATTGAAAGTGATTAATGACAGCCATGAGCTCATTTTCCAGCACTGAGTTACTGTGTACAGTATGGGCAAGGACAAAATTAATGAAAACAATTCATCATAAAAATTCAAAAACTTGTGTTCCTTCAAAGTTCCTTACAAGTCTAAATAAGACCTTGATGCAAGTGAATTGAGTAATAGTAATAGTTTCAAATCCCACAATCAGGTCCTACTGTAAATCACCAGAGCATTCAGGTTATTAAGCATTATATATCATCAGATCTATTCCAAGCTGATTTTAATGTGTTATAAGGGCACTCCAGATCCAAAGTCTGTTCTGAAAAGAAGGAAAGCATCACATGTATACTGTTGTTTATAAATATATGTTGTTTATAAATAAACAAACACACAAATAAATAAGTATACACAAACACACACTTTATCTGTAAGTAATCAGAAAGTTTCAAAGTGCTATATATATATAATATAAAAAAAATACTAAAATGTATTAAAACCAACTAAAATATATACACACACATACATACACACAAATACATATCCATATATAATACTTATACAATATTTCTGCTGCTAAAAAAATTAAAAATTAAACAGAAAAAATAAAATGTAAGATTCATTCAAAAAAATACAAAAACATTAAAAACAAAAGAAAATAATACATTATTATTTTATTTAGTTTAAAATTAATAATAATTAACATTACAAACCTAATTATGCAAAAAGAAGAAGAAAATATTTTTTTCTTTTTTAATTTAATTTAATCTCGTCTCCACTGGCTGAAAAGTGCCCAAAACTCTTATAAAACCAGCTGACAGACCAGCTTGACCAGGACAAGAGATCACTGGTTAAAACAACATCAAACTCCACAGAACAGCACAGCTAGTTTGTGTCCACAGGGATGTGGTGCGAGAGATTATATGCTGTTCTGTAAAGACTGCATCAATACAGAACAGGACAAACGATGTAGATCCGTCTTATTTTTACACCTGAGAATGCATCAATTTCAACGCTGACAGTTTTACTCACTGCAAACTCCTCTGGTGTCACTTTCAGCACATCGAACACGACAGCATCGTAGCTCTTCACGTAGTCAGCGTTCAGGCCGTCCACAGACACAGAGCTGTCACTTCCCTGAATATGAGAAAGAGACCAATATGTCAAGCATGAATTATTACAGATGCTCATAACCCCAAGAACAATTAGAGAGAAGAGAGGAAGCAGGGATGCAAGAAATGACTATTCATAAACTAATTGTGCTGTCTGGGGTTTCATCTGTGATAATGGCTGTATATTATCCCTCTGTTATTCTTGTGTGACGCTCATGTATCGACTATCAAACACAGTTGAACCGATCGTAAAAATAAAAAGAATCAGCAGTTCTTTCCATGGAAAAGAGAAGTAGTCGGGTCAGCGTGAGGTTCTCATGGCAGACGTGGTCTATGTTTCTCAGCAGAACTCTGGAAAAACCATGAAAACGTTCCTGGATCTTTGATCGGATGATAACAGTATCTGCATGAGGACATGTCTGAGAGCGCACAGGCAAACGTCTTATGATCTTATGCACTGGATGTGCAAATGTCCAAAAACTAAATAATAAAATAAAAAAGAGACGAGTCTTACCAAAAGAAGTACCACGGTCTAACCATAAAAATGCACAATGGAAAACCGAGGTTTGGACACGATCATGGATTTTATTGGACTTAAATTGATCAGAAGTGACAGTAAAGACATTCACGTTTTAAATAAATGCTAAATTTCCACAAAAATACAATAGAACATTGATAATAATTAGAAATATTTCTTAAGCCGCAAATCAGTATATCACAATGGTTTCTGAAGACTGGAGGAATGATGCTGAAAATACAGCTTTGATCACAGGAATAAAATACATTTTTAAATATATACAAATAGAAAATAGGGTATTAAAAAAAAAAAAAAATTGTACTGTATATTTCATAAATACATAAACGCATCCTTGGTGAGCAAAAGAGACTTCTTTCAAAAACATTACACAGTCTCACCAAACCCAAAACTAGGGTTTACAAAGGAATCACATTTATAACATTTAATCATTCTAACTACAACCCCAAAATGCAGAAAAGTTGGGACGTTTTGTAAAATATAATAACAATCTAAGATTTGTGGGTTGTTAACTGCCTTTTACCTTCATTTAATTGACAAAAGGTACAATTAGAAAGATTGTCAGTGTTTTCACTGATCAACCCAAACGTATTTTGTAAATATAAACCATTTTTAATTCTTTTGCATTTACATTTAGTCATTTAACAGATGCTTTGATCCAAAGCAGCTTACAAACGAACAAAAAGACAATAATACGGAAGTGTTGTGACACGCCAGTACATGTAGCAAGGTTTTTTGTTTTTTAATAATAAGAAATAAAAGGGAATACGAGTAGATAATAGACAAAGAATACTATGTTAGCGATAGATATTAATAGATAGATTATATATTATATTAATAGATGGATAGAAAATGTGTATTTCTCCTACAGATGTTTTTGCCATCGTTTGCTCAGTGTGATAAACTTCTTCTCCAGACTCCCAAGATCATCTACAGTGTGACTGAAATTATGTTAATGATGCAATTTTGTGTGCTTCAGTAATTTATATGGATTTTTAATTAATCGTATGTGTTCACATATACAGTATAATTTCTCATAAAAATTAGATTTAAGTATAATCTAGTGTAGTTTAATATTTCAAATTAGCTTTTTTTTTTTATTTTAGTTAAAGTTTTAGTAATGTTATAGTAAAAAAGTAAAAATAGTAAAATAGTAAAAAAAAAAAAAAAAAGTAGGTTCCTTTTTAGTAAAGAAAATGCCTGTATAACTTTTATTTATTTTTATTGCTGTTTTAGTTTGAGATATTTTAGCATAAAGTTAAACTAAATGAAAATGAGAAAAGGTGCTTTGGCAACAATGTCGTCCTATTCAGAAAACATTAGTTATTTCAAGTAATGAAAACTATTTTATGGTTTTAGTCACAGTTCCTACACTTAAAATAAATCATGTCATACTGCTGAAATAAGTACATTTTATTTCCAAAGATGACCCCTTGATTAAAGGCAATGTGTACGTCATTATTTGTCAGTTAATAATTTCCTAATATTATTATAATTTATATATTAACATTATATATTTTTTTAGAAAGGAGAAGCAGTTACCTCAGAGGAGGCGGAGCTAATGCTGGTGCCATCTGATAGGCCGTTTCTACAGTACATGCTGGTGAATCAGCCAATGGGGTGCAGACGCCTGGGCAACCCCACATATGATGAATAACCCATACCTGAAGACAGACAGAGAGTGACATCAAAATATTAAGATACATACTGTATAAAATATCATTCGCTTATAAGACAGTCTGACTCCATGTGGGTTCAATCCTTTGACAGGTGGTCTATCCATGTGTATGTTCACAGGAGAAACTGATGCTAAATGTCTCAGGAAGTCCACGGGGATTCGGTTCGCTCTTTCGCAGATGGCCAGAGGAAGTCCCTGCATACCTGAGTGACCGATGAGCCGCCCGGCCGGGAAAGAGTGCAACAAAAAGGAAAGAATGTGAGTTTTACAATGGAAATCCTCTCAGATCACTCACACAGTGGTCAGAACACTTAATGGGTTTTGGGAAAGTTCTCCACGCTCAGCTGGAGATCTGAAATTGCGATTAGCGATGTGTCCCTGCTTTTGGTCTGAGAATCAGGAAACTGCATTTGCAATGACAGACATGTTGCTATAAAAGAAAGCTTTTTAATCTCAGCTCCAACTGTGAGAGTTTTATCAAGTAGACCTCATAGAACTCTATTGGAGCTACTGAATTGTTACTATGTTCTGACTTTTGCATATAAACATTTCAGAAAACGACGTGCATCTACAAGCAGCTATGAGTGTGAAGGATCACCAGCAGCATCAACTGCATCCTTTCTGAAATAAACCAGTCTAATGCTTGCTTAAGCACTTAAACAGGCAAACCAGAGAACTCAAAGCAACAACAAAAAAACAGCTTATAGAAATCATCATGCATCATGTGCTCATTAACATATGACCACCCACATTTACATATCAGCATCTTCAGCCTGATGAACACGATTCACCATGATTCATCAATTCTACAGAAAATCTAGTTTACCGTTTGTTATGCTATTAAACTGAAAGAATCTTTGATTAAAATAATAAAAATAAACAAAAAAAGTCCAGGTTATGGCCTTTTTAATGAACTGTATATATAAAGTCTAGTTTGACCGGTTTCTGAAGTCAAAGTGCTCAGAGGAGCTGTGAAGACCTCTAGTGGCCAGATGAGGTTTATTAAAAGTAGCTTATGAAAGTTTCTCAAGGTGAAATCCACAGTTTTTCGGCTTATTATCAAAATAATTATCTGACAGCACAACATAACCTTTGCTAGCTAGAAAACCACTGAAAAGATTGGGATTGTAGGATTAATAATGTTTCTCAAGTCTCACAAAGGTTGCACTTATTTCATTAAAAATACGATAAAAACAGTAATATTGTGAAATATTATTTGGATTTAAAATAACAGTTTTCTATTAGAATATATTTTAATATATAATTTATTTCTGTGATCAAAGCTGTATTTTCAGCAACATTCTTCCAGTCTTCAGAGTCACATGATCTTCAGAAATCATTCTATCACACTGATCTGCACAAGCAACATTTCTGATTATTATAAAATGTTCAAAAAAGCTGTGCTGCATCATATTTATGTGGAAACAGTGATGCATTTTCTTCTCTGGATTCTTTCATGTATTCTATACTTTTGATCAATTTAATGCATCCTCCTTGTTGAATAAAAGTATTTATTTTTCAAAAAGCACACAAATAAAAACAAACTCTTCCTAACCCCATATTTGTAAATGGTAGTGTATTAATGCATGATCAAAATATGTTCACTGAACAGAATTATAAATCAAAATATACATTTAATGATTTAAATGTCATGCCTAATTTTACAACAAAAGCATAATGTTTTGATAGTGATTGCTGTGATGTGCCATTCATGTTGCATATAAATAATAGAAATGAACAAACTTTTAACAAAACACATAAAAATACATAAAATTAAGAATGTTAATATTTTCGTCAGTCACATTTGAAAACAAAATTGTCCTAACACTCATCCATACCACAAGATGGCAGCTCAAAACTACAAATGACTCTGTATGTACTACAGTAGTTACTTCACCAGAAGAGCTTTGTTTCAGACATCCATTATGTTATTTATCTGCTTTATATGTGAATAACACATACGTGAGTTTGAGATTTCATTTTGTATGTTCAGTGTGTGACCCTGGACAGTACACAATCAGGGTGAATCACAAAATCTTCTCCAATCATCTGAATTTGAGACAGCTCACATTTCTTTCTTCTCCTATTCATAACCCTTTCAACACCACAATCCAAACCCCTCCATCTCTCTCACACCAGAGCTGTCTGATTATCCTATGAAAGCGTCTCCTATAATATCAGCCAGGAGTCAGTGGTAATACTATCTCACACATCAGTATTACAGAGGATAACCAGCGCAGCAGTCGAGCTCTCTTTCACAGTCGGGCTGATATCACCCGTTTGAGACGCCATCTGGACTCAGAGCGGGTGTGAAATCTATTAAGTGTTTCCAAGGAGACACACATTAGTTTATTTCCCGCTTTCACTTAGACCACTCCAATAGAGTGGGAACCTCACATTTTTTTGTTTCGCACAATACAGGCTTCAAGAACGAACTTCATTTGAGGGGTTTAAATTGAGCATGAACATTTGCCTGATCCTTAAGCCAACATGTTCAGAAAATATACTTAGTGCACTGTAGTATAATAGTGATAGTAGGAGTAGGACTAAGAGTTAGAGCAAAAGTAGGAGCAGTATAGTATTGTAGTATTATAGTAGGGCTGCAACTAACGATTATTTTGATAATCGATTAATCTGTCGATTACTTTTACGATTAATCGATTAATCGGTTTATGTACTTATATTTTAGTTTTTTCCATTTTTTCCCCAAGTAAATTATTAATAAAGGGTCTTTATCATTCAGCATAGATTTTTAAGAGATTTTAACCATTTTGCATTGTCATATCCTCATCAAAAATATACCTGGAGTTGTTTTATTATGTTAGTAATCCTTTGTCGAACTCTTCTGCAATCAAAACACTGACCCATACTCTAGCAAAATTCACAAGGAGATTTCAAATATTGTTTTCACCATGGCAGTCCTTAGAGCTCCTAAAGTAGTTTAACATCCCAAACAAAGCTTAAGGAATCTTTGAGAACATATTTTCACGAAGTATAAGGATAAAACAGAATAAAATTGCAGTGCATTGTATTTTATTATTTACTGGGAAAAAGCTTTATAGCTTAAGCTGTGAAATTGTAAACAATCCTTCGAAAAAAAGTGCCAATGGCATGAAACCTGAATGGAACTCACAATTTAAAGTAAAATCCATCAGAAGGTTGTCCAGAAAAAAAAAAAAATTGGGACACACACAAAAAACCTTGTGTGTGAAAAAGAGCAGTGAATACTTAGAAAAGAAGTGCATTTTAAATATACTCAAACATTTACCTCTCTCATTCAGTCATAATTAGGCTGCAAGTCTGAATTATGAACTGGTAAACGACAAACTGATCACATAACATGTTTGTAAAGCTTTAAATGTTAACTGTTAAAAAGCAATGTTATCAGCTTTTACGACTAAACATTTGCAAACAACCTTGTACTGGAGAATCTGCACAAATAAAATTCTTAGGGGCCGTTCACATATCGCACCTAAAAACGCGTGGAAAACGCTAGTCGCGCCGCTTTCTCCTTCCTTCCAAAGCGCTCGGGCAGAAGCGCCCCTGAGGAGTCTGCCTTTGCTAAGCAACCATGACGTGCTCTCTCCATGACGTGCTCTCTCCATGACGTGCCCTCTCCATGAAGACCCGGAAATTTCAGCAAATGATAAATGGATGCGGTGTGGACGCGCCTGGAAAAACGGGCGCATCGCACCGCGTGCGTGTCGCGACCGCGTCGCTTCCATTATGACATTGCATACTGCGCGCCTACATAGGAAATATCGAACTTGAGCACGCAAAAGACACGATATGTGAATGGCCCCTTAAACAGTTCAGTAGTGCAGAGTTTACAGGTTACTCTTCATTTTGAAGGCTCAAAGTAAAGTACTCCCACTTCCCGCTGAATGCTGCAGAGACGCTGTTCGGGAAGCACGTGACATAAAACGAGGCCAGCTATTGGCTATTCGCTACTTCACCTGCTGTACTGGCTGAGTAAAACCTCCGGTGGCTCATTACTGCCACACTTTGGTCACCGCAGATATGAAATATGCACGAAATGAGCCGCTTATGGCAAATAAAATTTATTTAGCGACGAATCGATTACTAAATTAGTTGACAACTATTTTAATAATCGATTTTAATCGATTAAATCGATTCGTTGTTTCAGCTCTATATTATAGTATAGTATAGTTTAGTATTATAGTATAGCATAATGTTGTACATAGTGTAGTATAAGTATAGTGTTGTATAGTGTGATATATTTCTGCTTGATCCTATTCCATCTCATCTGCTTCATCCCATTTCTCCTGCAGTTGTACCTACATTCACTCACATCATTAACACATCCCTCCACACTGGTGTTTTTCCCTCATCATTTAGACAGGCACGTATAACTCCACTACTTAAGAAACCCAACCTCAACCCATCTCTTTTAGAGAACTACAGACCAGCTTCTCTTCTTCCTTTCATTGCAAAAACACACAGAACAATCTCCTTGACAGCAACCAGTCTGGTTTCAGAAGTGGACATGCAACTGAGACTGCTTTGCTCTGAGCTGCTGAAGCCCTAAGACTGGCAAGAGCGGAATCCAAATCTTCAATCTGCTTTTGTCACGGTTAACCACCAGATCCTCCTATCAACCCTACTGACAAAGGGCATCTCAGGAACCGCACTCCAATGTTTTGAGTCTTACCTATCAGATAGGTCCTTCCAAACACAAAATCTTACTACTGGGGTGCCTCAGGGCTCAGTTCTTGGACCACTTCTCTTCTCTGTCTTCATGGCATCATTAGGTTCTGTCATTCAGAAACATGGCTTTCCATACCACTGCTATGCTGATGACACTCAACTCTACCTCTCATTCCATCCTGAAGATCCGACGGTAGCTATTCGCATCTCAGCTTGTCTAACAGACATTTCTTGCTTGATGATGGACCATGACCTTCACCTCAACCTTGCCAAGACAGAACTGCTTGTGGTTCCAGCAAACCTATAGTTTCATCACAATTTCACCATCAGGTTAGGCACATCAACCATAACTCCTTCAAAAACAGCTAGAAGCCTTGGCGTTATGATTGATGATCAGCTGACTTTCTCAGAGCACATTACTAAAACTGTCCGGTCCTGAAGATTTGCTTTATTCAACATTAAGAAGATCAGGCCCTTGTTCAAGCTCTTGCCCTGGACTGGACTATTTCAATGCTCTCTTGGCAAGTCTTCCAAACAGTTCTATCAAACCTTTACAATTCATCCAGAATGCAGCAGCAAGATTAATTTTTAATGAGCTGAAAAGAGTGCAATAACAATAGTTTGCTCGATTATTTTTCTAATCTATCTGTCTCTTTTTATTATATTATATTATTTGAAAAAAAAAATTATTTTGTTGATTTTGATTGCATCCATCATCCCCATTTGTAAGTCACTCTGTATAAAAGCATCTGCTAAATCACTAAATGTAAATGTATATTGTAGTATAGCATATAAGTCTCAGAATGGATTTTGGTTAAAACTAATAGAGCACTTTTATTAAATATTTTATTGTATTGTCTATTGTTCTCTTTTTATGAAGGTCACATTAAAACGGTCCTGGAAACCTCAGTTAATTACTAATAAACTATTTATTTAACGTATTACTTGTTATTTTAAAACCTTTGTTTATTTAGCTGCTTTTCAAATTACTTTTAAGAAAGTTTGGCAATCTAAATATTTAGATAAACCACCATAAATATATTTTAATTGTACAAATCAGTTTATATCAAAACTTATTTATAATCAATGTTTACACATCACAACCGTCACTTCCATAACAATAAAAATTTTTGAAATATCACAAGTTTACTTGGTTAAGTATTTCTATTTTGTTTCTGTAC
This sequence comes from Carassius auratus, assembly GCF_003368295.1. NCBI lineage: Eukaryota > Metazoa > Chordata > Actinopteri > Cypriniformes > Cyprinidae > Carassius > Carassius auratus. The sequence continues at coordinate 59,316 of NW_020525723.1, forward strand.
TTAAGTACTTTGAGTACAGCTGTACTTGGAGTAGTTTTATTTAGGGAAACTTTTACTTTCTCTTCACTACATTCAAGTGAATAAAATTGTACTTTTTACTGAATCACATTTTGTTAAAAAACAACTTTTATATTCACTAATTCGAGCTGAAGAAATATCGACACCCCTTCTGAGAAATGTCCAGTTAGTAATGAGACACTGTTTTTTTATAATGAATCTGTTCACTACATCAGGTAAGAAACATACAACTGAACTTTCATAACTTTCTGGCATCAAGCAGATACATGCAGACACATGCACATCAGTGACACATATTCAGTGTTCGGACTTGATCTGTCTAGTCACAGTGAGGTAAAAAGGAGGTAAGAAAGATTTAGAAGAAAAAGAACAACCGCACAGCTCATTGACTCAGGATCCTGCAGTTCCTTTAACAAAGATATATTTGAATATTAAAGACAGACACGTGTCCCCTCCGTTGTGTGTTAGTTGTCCCCTTTGTCTTCAATCACATGCCTTTTTGTCACTCTCAGTCTCTTTAATTATCCCTCCTCTATCTCTCATGTCCATTAAAGCAGCTGTGAAGTGCTGTAATTACACGGCTCACTATGCAGCGCTAAACTCACTCCAGAAAGACACAACAGCAAGCTTTCAACAATACAGACCTTTCAGCCAATACTAAAAGTTGGAACAGCATGCATAAAAGTCCATTATGACTCATGATATTGAAATGTTTCTAAACATACAGACTCAATCCAGACTGCACGCTAAAGAAGAAAGTTAAATATTCAGATAACACACTTGGTGGAACTGCACATTCAAATGACTCAGAAATGACTCTAAAAACTAGTATCGCCCAAAACACACACAGTAACTGGACAAAACCAGTTTATCAGGTAGAAAGACAGCGCATTTTCTGTATTAGTCAGAGCTGAATGAGAACTTTCAAATAGGAAAACACATATATTTGTCAGTTTTTTAAAACCGTTTTTGGTCAAATTCCATAGAAGCATCAAGCTTAGGCCTATATTTTTATGGATAAGGTAATTCCACAATGCAGTGTGATGAGCTTAGTAAAAAATGTTATCCAAGGTGGAAGACATTTCATCATAGAAAATTATATAAAAAAAAAAAACGTTATAAAATTAAGAGCCGGATGGTGAAAACTTTGAAACATGCAAATATCTTCAGTAGATTCTAGGGATGTCCCGATCAGGTTTTTTTTGCCCTCGAGTCCGAGTCATTTGATTTTGAGTATCTACCGATACAGAGTCCCGATCCGATACTTCTATAATACATAAAAAAAAGAATAAAGAAGAGCGAAAAAAACAGATCCAGGATGTTCAATAAATAAAATTTTGAAATGTATTCAAATAGAAAACAGCCATTTTAAATAGGCTAGTAAATTTTTTTTAAATGTTACTGTTTTGCTGTACTTTAGATCAAATAAATGCAGCCCTGGTGAACAGAAGAGACTTCTTTAAACAACATGAACGAGCTTACTGTTCAAAAACTTCTGACTGGTAGTACAGGCAACTTAATTTTTTCTCTAATTTCTATCTTTTAATTGGCTTAGAAATCTATAACTGCTGGACGATAACAAATAACAATGATTTGTTTATATACTACAAACACTGTTTATCACATAATAAGGTAGAATAGTTTCTATACTGTAATAAATGCTATGTCAATCAGCACTGCATTGTTCACTGCTGGGGATGAATCATACAGTGATAGCTGAATGCTTTTGTCCATATTAGGAATTTCCTGACATGACTTTCAGCGCAAGAGCGCCCTCTGGCGTTGAGTATGAATTAAACGCACACTGCTGGAGAGTTAAGCACTCCGTGATGCTCATCTCACCTTATTCTGGGTACAAATAAAACACCAGATCATGCGCAGACTACCAGTGTGAAAAAATGCATCTCAAAATCATATAGTCACTGCTGGAAAGCATTCATATAAGTAAAAGATGCTGGAAAACCAAAGAATCAGGTATGTTAATTCGAGCGAATAAGCATCACTTGCATCTTATTTATTTAAAAGGGGCTTAGCAAAAGTACCTCTGTGCAGCTGTAACAACAGTATGCATAGTAATTCAGATCACATGTAGCAAATGTAATAGCAGCAGCATGCATAGGAAATTCAAAAGCAATGTTAGAAATAATATTAGCAGCAGGAAGTCAAATTGTTGCTAATATAGCAGCAGAAAGTACTTAAGTTGCTTGAAAATTCAGTGATACCATGGGGTAAGTAACTCTTAAGTGAAATAGGCATTTTTTTTATTGCGTTTGCTTGTTAATAAAGATGCTTATAGCAATTCTAAATACATTTGTGCAGCTGTAGCAGCAGTATTCATAGCTTTTCAGATTGCTAGTTTAGTGAACTAAACTAGCAACTAAACAGAAGCACACAACAAATTAAGACGCAAAGTTAGAAATATTACCAGCAGTCTGCATGGCAATCCAGTTATCCTTGTTACTATATAGCAGCGGCAACAGAAGTACATTTAGTTGCATGAAATTTCAGTGATAAGTTAACACTTGGATGGTAGTGAAATTTTTAGGTGAAATAGGCATTTTACTACTTTGCTATTCAATTCAACAGGATTTACAATGTGAAATAAGCATTAATTGGTTGGTTTCGGGTTATTTGTAAAGGGGCAGTAGCAATTCTAAGTCCCTAGAATTAACTTTACATGTCGAGTTCAAAATGTGCATGCATATTAGCTGGACCGATCCAGAAAAAAAATCCCCTAAACATTTATTATAATCAAGTACAAACCCACATACTGAGCACTGAAAACCAGATGGGTGATAAGATGACATGATAATAGGAAATCACAATTTGACATTAAACGGCGTCCACCCTCAATGGAGATATTTACAGCAGAACTGATTGAATTTTTTATCCCAGGGATCATTCTTGGCAACAGAGCAATTTTTTTCTCATCCCTCCAAACAAAACTCGTCTCCAAGGTACCATCGTCATGGCAACAGCAAACCACTTGGAATGTTGGCCGGCTGGCTGTGGTTGTAAGTTTCTGAATGAGCTTTGACGGTTGCCGGGGAAACTGAACCCTGAACACACCTCACAGAAGTTTGGAGTAAAAAAAAAAAAAAAAGTTACTAAATTGTGTAATTTCAATTGCTCACAGATGGAGCAGCATTTACTACACAAAGCCATAGTTCACTGAGAAGATATGCAAACAGCTGTCATTATCGCAAAAGATTTAGTTGATTTAATAATCCTACGATTATATAGTCTGCGATTATGAATGTGATTTTGCATAGCTTGTCAGAGAACTATGGCTCTGTAGTAAATGCTGCTCCACCTGAAAGCAGGTGATGGAAATGTACTTTTTTTTTTTCAAAAGTGTGCTTAACTGCATAGAAGCAGATCTTTTACAAGTGGTTAATGCCTCACTCTCTCTGGGACATTTCCAAACTCCCTGAAAATAGCAGTTGTTAAGCCCCTCCTGAAAAAGAGCAATCTTGATAACACTATTTTGAGCAATTTTAGACCAAAATCTAATCTTCCTTTCATAGGCACAATTATAGAAAAGGTAGTTTTTGATCATCTGAACAAATCCTTAAACCTGGACAATTTTCAATATGGTTTCCGACCACATCACAGCACAGAGACAGCACTCATTAAGATAATAAATGATATTTGCTTAATAATCAAGAGCTGGTATTGCTAGATCTCAGTGCTGCGTTTGACACTGTTGATCATAACATACTACTAGAGAGACTGGAAAACTGGGTCGGGCTTTCTGGGATGGTACTCAAATGGTTCAGATCATACTTAGAAGGGAGAGGCTATTATGTGAGTCTAGGAGAGCATAAGTCTAAGTGGACATCCATGACATGCGGAGTCCCACAAGGCTCAATTCTTGCACCGCTCTTGTTTAGCCTGTATATGCTCCCACTAAGTCAAATAATGAGAAAGAACCAAATTGCCTACCACAGCTATGCTGATGATACCAGATTTACCTAGCCTTATCTCCAAATGACTACAGCCCCATTGACTCCCTCTGCCAATGCATTGATGAAATTAATAGTTGGATGTGCCAGAACTTTCTTCAGTTAAACAAGGAAAAAACTGAAGTCATTGCATTTGGAAACAAAGATGAAGTTCTCAAGGTGAATGCATACCTTGACTCTAGGGGTCAAACAACTAAAAATCAAGTCAGGAATCTTGGTGTGATTCTGGAGACAGACCTTAGTTTCAGTAGTCATGTCAAAGCAGTAACTAAATCAGCATACTATCATTTAAAAAACATTGCAAGAATTAGATGTTTTGTTTCAAGCAAAGACTTGTAGAAACTGGTTCATGCCTTTATCACCAGCAGGGTGGACTATTGTAATGGGCTCCTCACTGGCCATCCCAAAAAGACCATTAGACAGCTGCAGCTCATCCAGAACACTGCTGCCAGGATTCTGACTAGAACCAGAAAATCTGAGCATATCACACCAGTCCTCAGGTCCTTACACTGGCTTCCAGTTACATTCAGGATTGATTTTAAAGTACTTTTACTCGTCTATAAGTCGCTAAATGACCTAGGACTGAAATATATTGCAGATATGTTCACTGAATATAAACCTAACAGAGCACTCAGATCATTAGGATCGAGTCAGTTAGAAATACCAAGGGTTTTCTTCACACAAAAAAGGGGAGTCCTCCTTTTGTTACTATGCCGCCCGCAGTTGGAATCAGCTTCCAGAAGAGATCAGATGTGCTAAAACACTAGTCACATTTAAATCTAGACTCAAAATGCATCTTTTTAGTTGTGCATTTATTGAATGAGCACTGTGCGCTGTCCGAACTGATTGCACTGTATTTTACATTTTCACTGTTTTTTAATGTAAAATTTTCTATTTCTATTCTATTTTTTTAATTCCTTTCAAATAAGTGAATTCATAAACCATTTTCAAAGTTTTAAAATTGCTTGTTTTATTTTTGGTATTATTTTTCTTGATGTTTATTTTACTTTCTTTTATGTAAAGCCCTTTGAATAACCATTGTGTTCGAAATGTGCTATATAAATAAACTTGCCTTGCCTTACTAATCACAGAACCGGTTAAACTGAAAAAATGTGCATGACGATTAATTGCATTCGAAGGGTTGTTGTTCTCTGAAATTTGTGCAGCCGCAACCTGGGCTTCATCATGTACATTTTCATGTTCTTACAGATTGAATGTTACTCCTTTGCCAGCGGTATTTGCTGCAGTGCTTTCTGCCTGCCCGAATGCTTCACAGGGGGATCCCTCATGACTGCATAATTATTCATCTTCCACTACTGCTTTCAGCACTGCCTCTGGTGGTCTGGAGCGTAAGCAAATAGCACGCTGATTACGAATGTAACTGTGCTTCTATGACTAAATGGAAGACTGCAGTATTGCGAGAATGATCTAAGAGATCGAGGTGACGTGATAAGGGGTAATTACAGTTACGTTCGTAATCAGCGTTTTGTATAACCCTAAAGTGGTATATTTAGCAATAGTGACGTAATGACTATAACCCACACAGCCAATTAAATAAAAAGTTTAGCTGTCATTATACTAAATATTTAACCAAAGAACAAGAAGAATGGAACAATGCATAAGCAGACTGTAAATAAATTGTGTTTTTGTTAAAACCTATTAAACTTACAAAACCAATTTAAATTGTTTTTGGTAAATGAAATAAAGCGGAAATAAAATAAAATACAAATATTAGATGGAAATCTTAAACTTAAATGAAAATGATAAATGTAATCTTGCAAAATAACTGAAATGAATGAGTTTAAAGTGCAAAAATGTACTCAAATTTAAATAAACAAATTTAAAATTTTGCTTCGGCATCTAGGCTCACTGAAATAACTTAAATGTTAAAATTATTAAAAGTGAATAAAAAACATAAAACATTAGAAATGCTGCACTGGACTAATTTAAATAAGTTTGTGTTAAAATGACTATAACCGAAATAAAAATTTGAAATGTTGCCTTGCAGCTGATTAAAATTAATGAATTGAAGTGCTAAAATTAAAAAAACGGAAATATCAAATATTGTAAACATATAATATTGTAAATATATAATAAAAAAATTACAAAAGCACAATAAAATTTAAGTAAAAAACAATGAAACTTAAAACTAAACTCTAGTTAAAGAATGCACATGTGTGCATATTGCATGTATGCCATATATTTAATATGCATCATATTGTTAGGAAAGGCATTGTGTTCATTCTAAATGCTGACTAATCAATATGTACAAACCAATGACCAGGTGTGAAGCTGTGAAGATAAAAGTAGTAGAAAGAAAATCCCAGAGCTAATCAAATGTGTGGAATACTGATGGAGTCAGACTGAGGCGGTGGACTCGTCCTCAGATGCACCGCAGAGCTGATCTGAGATTCAGTGCATGACATCAGTGCAGCTGCGAGCACACTCAGCGTTTCTAATGGATCAAGTGTCATATAACACGCCAGATCAAACATCAAGGGAGTTAGAGGAGAAAACAGGAGAACAGAGGTGAAAACGAGAATGAGAGGGAGAGAAAGTTGATATGACACTTATTGGGCAGGACAGAGTGATGAGAAACATCACTCTCAGAAAAAGTCCTTTTTAACATTTTACAATAAAAAAAAAACAAACAGTTATTTTATTATAATAATAATATGTCAGTTTTTACTGTATTTTATTTATTTATTTTTTACAAAAAAATTAGTCATACTGTTTCGGGTCATTTAATTTTTAACTCAAGGGAGGAGCAAACCAACTCTGGCACTGTTTTTGTTCTGATGTCACACTGATTCATTTGCTAGAATAATCTTTTGGTTTGTCAAATGTTCACTTTTTCATTTTTATTTGCAAAGAGTGCACATTTTAAATTACTCACACAGTAACATGATAAAACTGTCACATTAATGACAGGGCTGCTATTATAACCAGAATAGCAGAATTGACAAATGTCCCAAACATGCTCGCTCCTACATAAATATAGACACAGAAAGAGATATTTGGGTCCGAATCTAATATTTCACACACTTTGATCTGCACTTTGATAACAGATGCGGTGTATTTTTAATGTTGTGTGGCTCTGAGGACGAGAACTGAGAGCTGAGCTCGATGCCTAAAAACAGAAGCGCAGCGGGCCAAAGAGCACAAATAAAACAGACAAATATCAATTCAAGCAGCAAATAAAGTGGCCAGATAAATGGCCAAGAGATAGAGACATAACTGCTCAGAAGTTTATGTCCTTATTTCTCTTCTCACTGTACACATACAACAAGAGATCTTTAGGCAAACGCTTGAGTATTATCTTTAATTAATCAAGTTCTTGGAAACGCCACTGATTCCACATCAGCATAACTTGTCGCTTTCAACAGGAAGCTGTAAGATAACACAGTTCTTGATCACTGATCTCTGAATCGCCGTTCCAGTTACGCATGTCAAAGTCAAATTTAAAGCATTGATTAGACAGCATCTGTTAACAGTTTCTGGGCTCCTGCTGATTCAGACGGTTTGTGGTTTGTACTGTAAGCAGAAGATGGTCAGACTGGATTTTAGGGACTAACTGTACAAACTGGAAAGATCAACAACTTACTCACACTTCCTCTTTAAGTTCCCAGCTGTTTTACAGATGAATGTTTCCTCAAAACTGCACTCCCAAGTTTACATCATTCTTTAAAATGTATGAAATTTTAAAATTTGTCTGAAAAAAAAGAACAAATTAATGTTTGTGCTCTGTAAGTTTTTTTTTTTAAGTCTCTTACACTCACAGTTGCATGCCGAGGAAGAATTTATTCAATCAAACTCAATTTAATACAGTAATATTGTGAAAAACTATTACAATTGAAAATAGCTGTTTAGTATTTGAATATATTGTAAAATATAATTTATTTCGGTGATGCTCCGCTGTATTTTCAGCATCATTCCTCCAGTCTTCAGTGTCACATGATCTTCAGAAATCATTCTCATATACTGATTTACTGTTCAAGAAACATTTCTGATTATTATCGGTTGAAAACAACTGTGCTGCCGGATATTTTTGTGGAAACCTTGGTACCCTTCATTTTCAGGATTCACAGAAGAATAGAAAGTTCAAAAGAACAGCATTTGTTTGAAATGGAAATCTTCTGTAACATATCTTTACTGTCATTTTTCATCATTTTCTGCAACAGTTGTGGTGCTTCATATTTTTTGTGCTGCACTTTTTTTTTTTTTTTTTTGTAATCAGGATACTTTTATGAATAAATCCAAAAGCACCAAATTTATTTAAAATCATTTAGAATATTTTATAAACTAAAAATGTCAAAGGAAAGATATAATATCTTTCTGAAATCAGCAAACTAACAGGAAAAAGAAAAGATACAAGAAAATGTTCCCAGCAACATAAAAGAACAACAACCAGGCCTTCAAGTACTGTAATTCAATGATACACACTGGAGTAGTGAATGCAGATATTAAAGTTCAGAAATGACAGTAGGTGCTATGTGAAGAGTGTGTGAGAGGGATAGGTGAACATGACCTGCTGGCAAAAGTTTCCTGATCAATGCTTGTGTAATGTCAGATGTACAGACAGCTGCAGGGGGCCGGGATGCCCTCATTTACGTGCTCTGACATAACTGCACACCCATGAGCACGTACTCTTCCTTCCTGATGCATTTAAAAATGCTGGAACTGCTTATATATGACGATCAACCTGTTTTTCATTACACAGTTTAAAGATTCACTTAATGGAATCAGGCCGTCCAAGATGTAGACGAGTTTGTTTCTTGATCAGATTTGGAGAAATGTAGCATTGCATCACTTTCTCACCAATGGATGCTCTGCAGTGAATGGGTGCCTTGATAGATTTGTTTCTTACAGACATACAGCTTTTGTCTTCTCAAGACATTAACTGATGGACTGGAGTGGTGTGGATTATTGTGATGTTTTTATCAGCTGTTGGACTCTCATTCTGACGGCACCCATTCACTGCAGAACATCCATTGACGAGACACTGATGAAATGCTACATTTCTCCAAACCTGATGAAGAAACAAACTCATCTACATCTTGGATGACCTGAGGGTATACATTTCAGTATATTTTCATTTTTGTGTGAACTATTCCTTTAATAACCCGTTGTTTATACAATGTCATTGGTTTCTCTAGTTTCACTTTCACAAGCATTTGTGCACAAACAAAACAGAGGCACATTCTGCTTACATAATATATACCAAGACTTTGATAATACAGTAAATATGTCATGTGGACAGCTTTGCTCATACGCCATTTTGGAGCTTGTGTTATGAAAACACTTCTGAAAAATGCTGTTGTTAGCGTTTAAAGGAAGAACATGTTTAGAAATAATATCAGAATCTCCCTTTTTAAGTGTACTACTATGAACCATTCTAGAAAGAAAAATAATTACATATTGCATGGCATCTGCTCATGGCAAGGCTATTCAAGTTTGTCCTGCACGGTCAACTAAACCCACATTCATGGCAGCTCAGATGCTGAACACTACACCGGTTCCTGAACTGAGGAATGCTCTGGCTCTCAGCCATCAGGAATAAGCAGCTCGATTCAGCTCAATTCCTTCTCACTTACTCCAAGTTTCATCCTGATCAATTCCACACATCTCACACTGCATCCACTGGAAGTGCATGAGTTGCATTTCAAGCAGTACAACAGACACAGCATCTCAGCATCTGGGCAAACAATGCCTTTTCCATCAACAGAAAGCTGCTTTGATTCTGAAATGACTCTACAATGGTCCTTTCTTACAAGGGAACTCTTGAACAGACCGACCAGACATATGCTGTTTATCATATTTAAAAAAAAAAAAACATTTTCATTCCAAGGGGCATGTGGCATTTGCATCATGTATTAATATTAAAACAAATATTTAAACAATATCTCTGAAAACATAAAATAATATCATAAATGTTTATGATATAATTCATATCATAAAAAAGTAAAATATGAAATATGATATAATGTCATTAAAAAGTATACACATTTTATATTTAGATCAATGTATTCATATATTTATATATATATATATATATATATATATATATATATATATATATATATATATATATATATATATATATATATATATCTATACATACAAACTTTTTTCTATTCCAACATAATAAATTAACTTAGCTTTTAAAATAATAATAATATTATAATTTATAATATAACCTTGTAAAATATTTATTTATTTACATTAATCAGCTTAATAGTATTACTTACAAACATATTTTTTTTCTATTATTATTAACTAAATCAACAAATATTCACAGTAGAAAAGCAATAAAATAAATACTCCTCTACCTTTCTTAAGAAATACCAAGAGATAAAACTGTGGCATTTAACCTTTCAGAGATATTACAGTAATAAAAATAATAACCTTTTTTTTATAATGTCCTTTTCTTACGCCCAAAGCAACAGCCACACCATATGCAAATAATCACTATATAACTGAATTTACAAAATTATGCAAAACGACATATTACAAAACAAAATATTTCTTTATAATTGCCTCAGAAATATTAACAAACAGCATGTCCATTATAGATAACAGGCACGAGCTGCCGTCTCTCAGGATTTGAGTCTCGTGCGCGCACACGCCTCTCGCAACATATTAACCATCACCGCGGTGACGCGCACAGGGCTGTAACCTTTCACCTTTACTAACCCGTCTTAATGAATGACCTGCACAGACTGTTCCTAATCAATACACCATCGACTCATCCATAAAATCAGTTAAGTCCAAATCGGGTCTGCCTACCTTTTATCTCCGTGCTGTATGATCTTCAATCAATGAGAAGAAACAATCACGTTTTGCCTCCAGTCATCCACTAAGCTTCCTCAACTGCGCGTATGATCCAATTCAGTGTGTTAGGCCGTCATGTTTAACACATTTGCGAGAGATGTACACAAATATGGCAGAGATACACAAATCATACTGCCGAAACATTCATGTGCAGGAAGTATCAGGTAGGTGCCTTTGATCTAACGGACAGGTCAACTTCCCAATCACGTGCGTCATACACATATTCAACCCCGCCCACCACGGAGCGCTAGCCAATCGCGTTGAAGCACCAGGTCTATGTGAATTTGAAGTGGACGCACAGGTGCATCTCAGCAACAATGTCTTCCTCTACTAACATCTAACCAATCTTATTATATTTTTAACTAAATTTAATACTTACAAATAAAAAATAAATATATTTTTATGATGATTTTTAAGTCAACTTTATATAATGACACTCTTTAGGGATAAAAACGAAAGATTTTCTGTATTTAAGTATTTGTCTTCATTTAAGTTGTTTGCATGCATATATGTGTGTGTGTGTGTGATATATTGTTGAATAATTGTTGGTTTGACTATATATAAGCAAACAACTGCATATACCTTTCTCTCTCTCTCTCTCTCTCTATATGAAAGTAGATTACCATAAATATGTTTTTTTAATTGCAGTGGCCTATTTGCTCATAGAACCATTGATGCCAGTTGAGACTGCCATCTACTGACTGAAACCTGCAATTAAAAACACAAAATGAATCGTTCTTCTTACAACCCAGGATCTCCAGTACAAATAAAACATTTATTGCTAAACACATTTTTATACAAATCTCACACATTTTCACAAAGTTCTTCTATAAGAAGAAAACACAACAGAAGTGTAAGTGGTAATTGGTGCCATCTGCAAAGAAGGGTTTTGTGATAAACTAGTCGTGCTCTGATAAACAGTCCTGATGAGGTAGTGATCCGTCCAACATCCTGAAGGTCTGCCTATAAACTAAGAACATTTGGTCACTTGAGTGAAAATTTTCAATTATAACAAATCAATTATATATATATATATTCATGGTTGAATTTATTTTCCATAAATATATTTGACTACTGAGAGGTGATTTTTAACGATACTGATTACTTAACTTTCACATGTTCTGTTTCTGCCTACATGATTGTCATTTGTTTGTTCTGTTTGAGGCATATCGATATTTGCACATTCATAGTATAAAATAACAAACACTTTTTACATACTACAGTACAACTTACCAATAATTGGCGATTGCCGAAACTACATGTTTGAAATCTTTCACTTTCAGATATAATTCAATATTCTAAGAAAAGCCCTATTTTTTATTTTTGATCTACTGTAAAACTATAATAAAATAAGCTTACATTTTGTTCTAATTAAATTCCATGCACCATCTTAAACTACTGAATACCACAGCGTCTGAGGTATCGTTGTAACAGAGGTTTGCAGTTAATTCACAAACACATCGTAATAGCATGGCACATTCTGTACATCAGATTCAGAAAATAATACAAGTAAACACCCAGCTGCTTTTCTACAATTGTTTTACAGCCCTTTCACTTTGTTATAGTCTGCTTTTTGTGCTCTTTTGATATTTGCATTAAATGTCTTCGTGAACTAAAATAATAAAAATGTGTTCTCCGATTCATTTCATTGATATTTACATGTGGCTGTGCTTTGATATTCCTCTTTTAAATCCACTTTAATTTTACTTTTTTACTTTAAATTAAAAAATGGTATAATGTAAATACAACTGAATTTCACAAACCCATCAAGAAAAAAATGTTATCCCCGAAATATAAAAAAAGAAATGCATTCATTAATGGGAATATGAAGTTATATTTTGCATAAAGAAAATAAAACCTTTTTCATTACCAAAACTTTAATTCAAAATTGTGACAGTAAAAAGGATTAATCTAATTACTGTATTAAAGTAATAAGACAATAATGAGAATCCCCATTTAAAACACAGAGAATTACAAACAAACTAAACAGTAAAACTAATTAAAATAGTAAATGTGCTAAAGAAGGATTCAGTATCTTTATGCTTTTTCTTTTTTCTGCGTTTGTGAAATATGACTTGAACTTGTTTTTTGAGAGATTCTCCCATTTAGAGATGACATTTATAATATTTTACAATTATGGCACATTATAAAAAACACATACTGAAGAATACTGTTCACAGAAGGAGATGAAAATGTCAATGTCATTTATTAACTCTTTCCTTTCAAAATCCTCCTTATGAATCTGTTGACTTTTAGAGGATGAAATGGATTCGAATAGATTACTGTAGCAGCTGAAACAGGAACCGTTCTCTGTGAAATCCTATTGGAAATGCTCTAGCAACAGAGATCTGAAATAGAATCCAGCTCAACCAAAGCAATTCAAATCCAGCAAAATGCTGCATTGGAGAATATTTCTATTTACATAAGATAAACCTTGTTTTAACTCCAAAGCGCTTAGTGAGTCTTTAAACCTGAATATTTTGACAGCATTTGAGGCTCTTGTGTAGAATGTGGTCATATTTGTTCCTTCAGATATTCTAATCATTCTGAGACATTAAGGACACTGAAGTCAACATGAAATGGCATTTTACTAGAATAACATCTATTAAAGAAGAGACATGTTTGACTTCATGTTGACTTTACGTCATTGCATGTGCAGAGACTTCCGGTCAAAAGTTAATAATATTATTATTTTTTTACTTGTTTTAAAGAAGTCTCTACTGTTTACCATGGCTGCATTTATTTGATTAATAATACAGTAAAAAAAGGATGAAATTATTACAATTTAAAACAACTTTTTTTCATTTGAATATATTTTTAAATGTTGTTTTTCTGTATTTTCAGCATCATTACTCCATTCTTCAGTGTCACATGATCCTTTCTCATATGCTGATTTACTGCTTAGTTATTATCAGTTATTATTGATGCTCAATTACAAGTATTGTTTCTTATGATTTCTGAAGATCATGTGACACTGAAGATGCTGAAATGATGCTGAAAATTCAGCTTTGATCACAAGAATATATTCTATTTTAATATACATTAAAGCTGCAGTAGGTAAATTTTGTAAAAATATATTTTTTACATATTTATTAAACCTGTCATTATGTCCTGACAGTAGAATATGAGACAGATAATCTGTGAAAAAATCAAGCTCCTCTGGCTCCTCCCAGTGTCCTATTGCCATTCGCAGAAAATACATCGCTCCTGTTAAGAAACAACCAATCAGAGCTGCGGTCCGTAACTTTGTTTGTGTTCAAAATGTAGAAAAATGAACATAATAAGTGAGTACACCATGAATCCATTTTCCAAACTGTGTTTTTAGCTTGTCCTGTATCACTAGGGTGCACCTATAATAAGTGTTTATATTCGGACTATTTTAGATTGCTTCGGGGATACCGCGGCGGAGTAACCCAGTACCTTTGTGATTCTTCATAGACATAAACAGAGAGAAGTAGTTCCGGCTACGATGTTCTTCCGCAAGACGCAAGCAGTTCTGTTTATCAACCGCTAGAGCGTCAAAAGTTACCGACCACAGCTTTAAAATAAAAAAAACTGTTGTTTTAAATCATAATAATATCTCACAATGTTACTAATTTTACTGTATTTTTTTTTTTTATAAATAAATGCAGCCTTGGTGAGCAGAAGAAACTTCTTCTAAAAACATAAAAAAAATGTAATTATTCCAAACTTTTGACCAGTAGGTCACACCTGAACAAACCGGACAGAAAGGCTTCAGTTGAAGATTGAGGTGCTTGTTTAGAATAATCTTACACTGGCTAGTTTGGCATTCAGGTGAAGGATGCTTCTAGGCTGAGGTTTCTCAAACGCTCTGGGAGGCCCGTCGGCTCTGATGGGCCCGTGCACACGTGGAGGTATGTCGGTTGAAGCTGTCTCTCCACATGAAGCGTTTGGAGCACAGGCTGCACTCGTAGGGTTTGATGCCCGTGTGGATCTTCATGTGGCCCACCAGGTGATGCTTCATCTTGAAGCTTTTGCCACAAACGGCACATCCGAATGGCCTCAGACCCAGATGCATGCTCATGTGCCGGTCCCTCTGGCTTTTGTGTGTGAAACTTTTACCACACTGGCACGGATAGAGCTTGTAAACCACCGAAGCGAAGCCTGAGTGCGAGGTCTGCTCCTTTAGGCCGCTGTCATCTGGCGTCTCTTCTTTAGAAACATCTGCACCTCCTTCAAGCATTGGGTTGGAAAGCTCGTCCGAGGCTTGCGAAAAGCCCTCCACGGAGGTCCCGTAGAAGTCCAAGGGCTCTTCGTAGGTGCAATCTCGATCCAAGCACTCCACCAGTTTCTCATCAAAACTATCCTCTGCTGTGTTGGGATTGTGAGAGTTTTGGTCTGGATCGTTTACGGCGTGCTCGCCGCCAAACACGCCATCGCAAGCATCTCGATTCTGCCTTTCTACTTTTACATGCACCTTCTTTCTGTGTCCCATTATGCTCGGCGGCACATAGGCCGGTCTAGAGCACTGGCTTTCTATTGCATCCGAGCCATTTTCACTGCTCGGATCATCTGGAGATGAACAACCAGCGCTTTCTAATGTGCCTGGCCCTTGATCGGCTAGATCTTCTCCTCGACCTGCAGTCTGACCAGCATCCTCATTATCAGTGGCATAACCATCACCTTTTGGAGATGATCCATGCTCCATCCGGTGTTTCTTCCCTACTTCCAGAAGCTCAGTGCATTTGTCTACCACGTGCCACATTTGCAGGAAGCTCGCGGCTGTTAAGAAAGCAACCACCTCTCCGGACGGCACCGAAAGCCCTCCCGTGTAGCACGACAACAGGAGCTGCTCGAAAACACACGGATGCATGACGTCCGGCAGCACCACGCGGGCGCTGTTCTTCAGCAGCACCTGATCGCAGAAGTACGGAGAGCTGGCGGCCAGAACCGCACGGTGGGCGCGAAACTGATGCCCGCCGATGGACACGATGAGGTCACACAGCTGCCCTCTCTGTCGCTGCTGGTTCAGCTTCTTCAGGAGCGAGCAGGAAAAATCCGGGAACTCCACGTGGAAGGAGTTCGCATCGGTCTCCATGTTTACACAGAATCTAAACACTCTAAGAAAAAGGCAGGGTAGATTAGTGTACACTAGTCAAAATCATCTATACTAAATAGTGCACGGGATCGAACGACAATGAGACATGCAAATAACAAAATGCAAATAACTGTATAACTGGAAAGCAAAACATAATCTTCATCGTCTGGTCAAACTCTGAATTTTGGTGCCAATATATCACTTAGTAATATAGCAAATATTAATATTTATCCCATGTGTACAAGCTGAAAAATCACATGTCTGTTGTTGTTAACATTTCTAATAATTCCTATGTCATTTCATGGAACCGTGATTTTATGAACATTTTAATACTGAATTTGTACAACAAAGAATTATTGCATAGCTGTGCAGACAGAACAGCAAAATAAATAACCTTCGCTGTTTTGGCACCAATGTATCCCTTGCTAATATACCAAATATTAATATAACATTTAGGTATGTGTTAAGCCGGAAAATCATACATCTGCTGTTGTTTATACATTTATGTTATGTATTTATGTATATGTATATCAGCCTACATTTCAAGCTATTGTTTAGCTTATCCAATTCACGGTAAATGTTAAAGATTTTCAATATTCACAGCAGTTTTACTCATTTTCAGAATAAACATTTGGACAATAAACAGTTTGTAAATGATAGAATGATTGTAACACGTAGCCTATACTTCACTTTCCAGTTAAACTCTGTATTTTGGTGTCAATACACATAAAACATCATCTAATTTAATAAATGACAACAAATGTGGGCTTCAGCCTGTAACAGACCTCATCATGTAATTAATAAAATAGTTAGGCAGTAAAATAATAATAATAGAATGAACTATATTTGTGAATGTCAGAAAGACCGTGAAAGCTATTTACATTGAAAATTGTACTACGTCTAAATTGTAAAATCGTCTAAATGAAAATAAAGATGAAACAATGTCTTAAAAAAAGATCAACGTTGGTAGTCGGAGGAAACAACTTGTATCTTTTAAACTAGTAAACTGTCAAAATTCACATCAGCGATCAGGCTAACCTGCTGTAGCCTACTGTTAGCATTTCAAGAGACTTGAAATGGATGTAAACAGACGACAGAGACATTTCTGTTCATGAATGAGAAGCGTAAATATTAGTATAGTCTTCTGACTCACTCACGCCGTATAAAAAAATTCCGTATTTACCGTTTTCTGCATCATTTTAGTCCGGTTTTCTGAAAGCTAACCTGCCTCCTCTCTTCCGAGAGCCAGAGCGCTGCGTACAGAGTACGTCATCACGCACGGTCGCGTGGCGCAGAGAGAAATGTAAACAAACACGCCTACTTTCAGACGGGTGCCAGATTGACTTTTTTTTCAGCGCAGCTGTAAAAATAAATAAATAAAAATAATAATAATAATAATAAGGTGCGAGAAATAAAATTAAATAAAATATTCTATCAACCTTTCATTTATAATTATCTTAAATGTTAGTAAATAGAAAAGTTCAGTGTTTTTACTCATGAGGGGCTTCAGTAAGGTTAAACTCTTAGGAAATCAACCACAGCAAGCCTTATGGTGTTATTTAATTAATCGTTATCATGTTTAGACAGGTTCTTCAAGTTTTGTAGGTTGGTGTGACGTTATTTTAAATAATATAAATGTAATGTATTTTTTTATGCTCAGCAGGTGGCGCTATAGGATAAGCAACAGATAGTTTGGCCCAAAAGTGAACTGGATTTTAAATGTAAAAGGAGAACAGATCATTAAAGGTGTGATCGATTTAATTTATTGTAATCTATTTCATTGTATTTGCAATATTTCCTGCTGTATTAGTTGTTCTGTGTGATGAAGAGAGTCTTTGTCATGTCAGTCATGCGTCATGACAGCAAAGATCAGAGGATTCTCCAGGTGGACCAGACTCGGTTTTGTTCTCTTTGACGCAGAAAAAGCATCTGTCCATCATCTCATCCATCTGTATATAGACTATAATATGGGAGCTTGAAGAGTGATTGAAACAAATAAAAAAATAGCCTACCAGCAAGTGGAGTTTGCTTGAATGCTCCGTGGAATTAATTACTTTATTTATTTATTAATTTATTATTTTCTATCTGCATGAACCCAGCTCATAAAAAACGTCATCAGAACTTTGGCGAACGTTCTGGCCTGGTTTTCTAAGAACAAACGCTCTTCCAGGAAGGTTCATAGAACGTCGCGTGATCTGGTCTTGACTCATGAGATCGAAACGTTATTAGCGCGTTATTTATTTATTTATTTTCTGAAACATTTGAGTTGGACGTTCATATAACGGAAACGGTTTTTATGTGAGCCCATACTACATTTTTAAAGAGCGCATTCAAAAGTAGCCTAACATTCCCATCATGTTTGCAGAATTATTTCAATGTTCCATAAGCGTTCGCATAAAAGTAGTAGGCTACATCTTATTTGGCAGAAAGCGGAAGAATGCTATTTTCGGTGTAAGACGAATAAAAAAAAAAAAAAACTAGAAAAATAACAGAGCGCCGTAAAGGATCCTTTGAAACGATTTGCGCTCCGAACCAAGGCGTTTATAATTATAATACATTACAATAGTAGCCTATGATTAGAAAAGTTTTCACTTCTCACTTTTCTTATGAAATATAGCCTTGTCGTCTAATAAAATCATCCAGCTGTCAGAGTGTTCTAGTTTAACTCATTTCGCTTTCAGATACAGAACGATTGAATCACCTGATAATGCTATCAGAAGTATTGGATATCATTCAGAGTGACCTTAGACTTAATCTTTCTGGATTGAGGAAAAAGGTGACTATATATCAATGAATTTGATATAGGTGCAGATATGTTCATAACTGCTGCCATTAATAAAGCCTTGTGCAATAGTGCTTATGTCATTTGCATCAAAAAGCAAAGTTTTCCTCTTAGACAACAGTGAGATATGAAGAAAAAATGAAGACCTCATGCTCCCCCCACCCCCCAAACAAACTGTGCCCAGACCAGTGTTATTTTAGTATCAATGATGTCCTATTATTGGTTTTGTTTATATATATATATATATATATATATATATATATATATATATATATATATATATATATATATATATATATATATATAATTTTTTCACCTAATTTTTTTATATTGGTTGCTTATTATTTTAGTAATTATTTTAGTTTTAATTATTTTAATTGTGTTACTTTACTATGTTGCAATAGAAAAACTTTTTATATATATATATATATATATATATATATATATATATATATATATATATATATAAATATATATTATATATTAGGCTATATATATATTTTTTATAAATAATAATATTATACATAAATTATAATAATTATTTTTTTTTTTTCAGTTTACATTTATTTCAAGTAGCTTTTTATTATGGTTTTAGTTTTAGTAAACAATAATAACCCTGACTCAAGACAGATATGAACATTTCTAAACCGAATGATCTTAGCTCCTATTTTTTTTTCCTTTTTTTTTTTTTTTTGTTGAGCTTTCTACTTTTACTGCACATCAGCTATTTCCTTGTGTTTTTATTTCTGCTAAGGAATTTTAGGAGAAACATCTGAGAAAAAGTTCAATTAATCCTCCTGCTGAACAATAAACTTCTTCTCTGGGAAGCCAGATTCTGTCTCTCAATTGTCAAAGTTGGTTTAGAGATTAATATTATACCAACTTTAACCTTCTCTGAAGCTCAATAGCCATAAAACAATAAAAATCCCTTCCATCAACTGTAAGAAGTGTCCAGAGATTTGATTGAGTCGGGAAAAAACCAACAGGATTCAGTCCGTCACTCCTCACCTTCCGCAGAAAATCAATGTGCCATTACACATCCCACTGAATCCATATTCTGATGGACACACTATCAAGGACAGCTGTGACAGAAAACTCAATGGGTTTTCATTATAGATCTCAGGAAGCATAATGATGTATTATTATATTCTACAGGCAATCTCACCCATGCTGTCAGACAACGAGTGAAACACAAACCGCTCACACTGGATCCTGCTGACCCTTAGGTTTGCTTTGCTGAGCAGAACTCAGTCACTAACACTAAATGGAGTATTCATTTGCAATGCAACATGCCACTATTGGGTTGTGATTTGATCAGAAACACTTGTGCATCATGAAGCAGTCATCCAATTTCTCTATGCCCTACGTGTTTCACATTTTAAAAGAAGATAATCGAATCTTTGTTGTTTTATTACTTGTGTTACAAAAAAAAATTAAAGCGAAGTGACGTAAGATGCATGAAACTATCACAGATGTACAGACGCTTAACTGAATTAATGTTTCTCATGTTGTTTTGATCTAAAGGCTTTCACTTAAATGCTTGAAATAAGTTTTGTAGAAAGTTTATTTTTGTGCATATGAATGAAATTCCATACAGGAAAAAAAACACTTTTTAAATGGATAGGATGAAATATTGTTTTACTTCTCTACGCCAAATAAAGTCAGCCAAGTGTATTAAAGAAGCTCATATTCATCCCAGGAGGACTCTGTAGTGACAGATGTCAGTCTGTGCATAGTGTTTGTTTACTAACTGCTGCTGCTTCACATTGAAGCATTTTCGCTTTGTTTTGTTTGTTTAATGTTTTCTTATTTGTATTGTTTTTTTGTTGTTGTTGTTGTTGTTGTTGTTGTTGTTTTTAGAAAAACAAGTTGCCAGACATCCCATAAAATTCATAATTCTATTTAAACATGAAATCTTTGCTTCCATAAGCAAATAAACTGTATTTGTATTTTTATTGTAATTTGTGTGTGTGTGTGTGTGTTCCACTTGTTGGACATTTTTCCCACTCATAATCATAATGTTTGGACTGTACAGTGGCCACATTTTGACATAATTTTTACTTACATACAATAATCATTATATTAAAATCATCACATCCCAGTTTTTTAACATCTAAAATAATAAATTTTTTACTAAACACAATATTTTTACTTTTTAAAGCTGCAGTCGGTAACTTTTGACGCTCTAGCGGTTAATAAACAGAACTGCTTGCGTCTTGCGGAAGAACATCGTAGCCGGAACTACTTCTCTCTGTTTATGTCTATGAAGAATCACAAAGGTACTGGGTTACTCCGCCGAGGTACCCCCGAAGCAATCTAAAATAGTCTGAATATAAACACTTATTATAGGTGCACCCTAGGGATTCAGGACAAGCTAAAACCACGGTTTGGAAAATGGATTCATGGTGTACTCGCTTATTATATACATTTTTCTACATGTTGAACACAAACAAAGTTACGGACCGCAGCTCTGATTGGTTGTTTCTTAACAGGAGCGATGGAGTTTCTGCAAATGGCAATAGGAGCACTCATTAACAAGTAAAGGTACATCAATATATTTCATTATTATTTATTGATTACTTACAGTTAAGGTTAACTGTTAACATTTTCTCACCCTTTAATATTTATATTTACTAGAAAATGTTGATAAAAATACTTTTTACTGTAAGGTAAACAGGATTTGTATTTATTTATTTATTTTCTCTATAGGTTTTTAATGCATTTTTTAATATCAGAACTATAAAAGTGATGATTATTGTTGATGATCATTGTTTGGACTTATATGGATGTATTTTTCACTTATACTCAAAGTTCTGAGTTGTAAAAAAAAAAAAAAAAAAACATAACATAAAAAAACCCACAACATTACAGAGTGCACCTTTAAATCCTCATATACAGAATATTTCTTTCTTTTAGGGACACATCTAGCAGACATTCCCCAGACTGCGGTAGCGTCTCAATCAGCTGTACACTCAGAAGTCATCAGGTGTATTTGAAGGCTTAAGCTCAGTTCTGGAGCTAATGGTCTGAGATGGACTCTGCATGCCACGGCGCAGGTGAGACGGATCAAACCCGAGGCCTTAGAGGGGGAACTCACCTGTGTCCACCTGCGGCTCTGGAATCAATAAGTCTGTCATCCCCGCTGATATTGGCCACAGTAATAGCACTGGGCGATTAGGGCCACTTCCCTGGGTATTAACTGCATCTCTCATCCTCAGAGACCCGGGCCAAGCATGGAGAACAAAAGCCTGTTTGATAAGACCCAGGGACCTTGTCTCAGTCACGTGAGCTCAAGCTGGAGATGGGGTTGGGGTCGGGAATTCGGGAAGCTCCGAAATTAAGAAACTCTGAGGCTTTTGGCACAGAGAGAACTTGGATTGAAACCTACTACTTTGGCGAACGCTTCACAGAGTTCAGGTAAGAGGAGACTGACTTGTGGGCAAGATATTTTCTTCTTTTCTTCATTCTAGAAGCTTCCTTGGTCAGAGGAATCCCAAACCACACTCATTGGAAAAAAATACTTGTGGTCACATTTTTGCAAAATTATATTGCATTATTAAAAATAAAAGTTCCAAATGGGAGTTTTTTTGCAGTGATGTCAGAGGAACCATTTTGGGTTCCCCGAATAACCTTTGAGTGAACAGTTCTAAAAATAACTTTTTTTTTTTTCTTAATGTGAAGATCTTTTTAATAATCTAAAAAAAACGTTTTTCCTTTATAAAGAAACTTTAGTGCAATGGAAAGTTTCCAAGGATGTTAAAGATTCTTCATGAAGCCAATGCCGATAAAGAGCTTTGGATTTCACCAAAAAACAAAACTAAACTAAACTAAAAAACAATTTTTAAATGGATAAAGGTGAGAAAAAAATTAAATAAATAAATACAATTTTACGGTTGTTATTTATGCATCAGAAATGGAGCTGTGATGCAAACTCCAAAATTTATTAGGCTAGTTTACAAATCATAAAAAGAAAACTTTTACAGCAAAATAAAACTTTATTAACCAACATTAATTTAATCTGAACACTTGAATTGCATACATTTTTTTTAATTTTGCATCCCCATTGAAAAAAATGACCAAAACCATCCCCTCTATAAAACCCCTTTAACATCCCCTTTAGATTATTAGTGTTGTGAAAAAATTATCATGCAAATGAAATATAAAAGTTTCTGATGATTTGATAATTTATGAACTAAATAACAGCAACTGGCCAATCAGAACGTATTCAAGCTATTAATCACACAAGTAAGAGTGTTTCCCTGAATATCAGCAGGTGTGTGCGATGGTGAATGTGCTATTCATTTTATACAACTGTGCAGACCAACACTGCAGTGTTTAGTTCCTGAATGAATCTGTTTTCAAATCGAGTCAGTCGGTGATTCAATGAACCATTTATGCTTCCAATTGAACTTTTCCCATTGATTGAATGATTCAGTGAATCAATTATTCAAACATGGACTTGCTTCTACCTACTGGCAGTTTTGGTGTCATATTTATCTACTCTGTTATAAACCTAAATCAGCCAAGGTATCAGCATAAAAACACATTTAGCTAAATATTTTTTAATAATTTACAGAAATCTCCCCCATTTCAGGCCCCATTAAGACATTTAAGATGTTTTTCTCTTATTTTATGAAATAAAAATTTATTTAAAAATACATTTTAAAATATAATCTTTTTTTTTTTTCAATCTGACTACTGCCTGGAGCAGATCTGTAGCTAAGATATCTGGACCTGCGAG
Source organism: Carassius auratus (assembly GCF_003368295.1). NCBI lineage: Eukaryota > Metazoa > Chordata > Actinopteri > Cypriniformes > Cyprinidae > Carassius > Carassius auratus. The sequence continues at coordinate 82,712 of NW_020525723.1, forward strand.
TCCTGGATCGAGAGGACTAGAGACAGGAACATCTGCTGGGATCTGGAGAGGCCTCACAGGATATTTATTCACGGATATGAAAGATCTGGGGTCATGGGATACAACGCTGGGAAAGAAACACGTATTCACCTGTGAAATCCGAAACAAAAAAAATCAGTACACTGAATGTGCATGCATATAAAAAAGAAAATAAACACATTTTTGTCTATTATGAAAAAAAAAACAAAAAACAAAACATCGGACCTAAACCATAATCCATTCAATACGTATGTCTCACCTGGATTTTCTCTTTCAGCTTGGAGTATGATGAAACAAGCACAAAGGCTGCACTCATCGTCCATTCAACATAAAATAAATCGACACTACTGTTCAGAAGTTGTTGGAGTTTTTTTTTAATACTTTTATTTAGCAATGAAACATTAAATTGTTTTTCAAATAAAAGCTCTTACTTTAATCTTTATATTCATCAAAGAGTTCTGGTTTCCACAAAAATATGAAGCAGCATAACTGGGATACATTTTAAACGTTTAAAAAAAAAACATTCAAATAGAAAAGAGTTGTTTTAAAGTACTATAAAAATATTTCATTATATTATCAAACAAACAAACAAATAAAATAAAAAATGCAGCCTTGGTGAGCAAGAAGAAACTTCTTTCAAAAACATTAAATTCAATAATATCATAAAACTTTGTTGTTGTTGTTGTTGTTAAAGTAACAGGAACAATGTACAATGGCCACTGACTTACATACATTTCATCACACAACACAAAAACATACACATTAAAATACATTTTAATATTGTAATATTTTATCATGGCAGTTTGTGTATTGTCTTGAAATATCAAATAATAATTTTTTGTGCAAATTCTAAAGAACTAAATTTTTTCCATGTTTACTCTTCTATTTTCTTTTTTCTTTTACTAACAATATTTTGCTTTAAATCAACATGATTTTTTTTTTTTTACTGTATGGTCAGATAACCTACAAATTATCAGGTTTTTATTGTAGCATAAAAAAAAAGAATCAAACAATCATCGCAAGCATTTTGTACAGTGTTAATAAGACAAGGGTTCAGGGTTCACCTGTCGAGCTAGAGTCACATCTCAGAATGAAGCACATAAAGAGACATGCTGTGTCTGACCTGAAGCAGAAGAGTGAAAAACAAGGAGTCAAACAGCAGCCAAACAAAAGCAATCATCTTTTGATTAAAGCTAAGCATCTGCACCTGCCACCGCCGCGTCTTTCATCTAGATTCCAGAGCTCAGCGTCTGACCCCGGTTTGTGTCTGTTATTTCCGGACAAGAGTACACAGAATCCTGGGATTGTTGTCCTTGCCCCCAGTGCAGCGGCGGCTGGACGCAAACGTGACTCAGGCCTGAAGAACTCACCTTTCATTAAACCAGCAGAGCAACAGGAAACACATCACAGGTCAGAAACACAGCCCAAATCAAACATATCGCTTATTCCTAAGAATAAAATAACTGTTAAGGAGAGCAAACTCAGGCTAATGGGTAAAAAAGAAAGAAAGAAAGAACATATTTATTTTCTGTAATAAAATAAATTAAAAACATTGCTGTATCATGGTTTCACTCATTTAAACTTTAAAAAAATGCCAAAAGGTATGACCATATTAAAATGTATTTATTTGCACAATATATAAAAAGTTATGATGATCTCATGAAATAGCATACATTTATTTATTTATTTATTATTTATTTTATTTTGTTTATTTTTTTACAGCTGGAAGGCTAATAATTGTCAGGTGGTCCTTTATATAAGAACATACGTAATTAAATATTATTTAATGAAACGTAGGCCTATTTATGTTTTTAAATAAATGCCACAAAATGAAAATTAAAAAACTATTTTCAACACAAACTCTAAAAATAGGCAGCAATACAATAATAATAAAAAATAACAACCTCAGTTTATATATTTAATTATAAATGACGACATTTTAATAGATAAATTGTGGGCCTCAAGTGTATTATACATATATATATATATATATATATATATATATATATATATATATATATATATATAAAACTTAAGAAATATAATAACTTAAAATAACTTAATAAGCAACACACTCATACATATATTTACATACAAAATAAAGTTATTATTAGTAGTATCCATAGTAGTAATAGTCATAGTAGCAGACTATATTCTATAGCAAGTAAACATTCACACAAAACACATTTTGTTAAATCTGTGCAAGTAACAGGTGTTTGTTAGTCAGCATGATTGTCTTAAGATCTGAATCGAACAGTTTAGTTCTTTGGTGGAAACCACAGCAGCATTTCATGTGAACATGTCTGTCGCTGTAGGAGGGTGGAGAAGTTTAGGATAATATTTACTCAGACTCTCCATGCAGTTACCAGTTTAATTGAATTAAGCAGAAGTTTTAGTTGAGGATGAGGAGGTCAGGAAGCCAGTGCTGTCATGCTGAATCAGTCTAAAACTGGGAAAAGAGACTTTAGCATATCATGATTCAGGCATAATGTCCGGATATGTTTTAGTCTTCTCTGAAATGATGAATTGGTTGTTAGCATATGAAATAAACCTTTAAATGACACATTTTTCTCTTCGACCAAGTCACATTCATTTGTTTACAAACGCAGTAACCATGCTTGACTGAGTTATCAGTCATAATTCTCAATCATTATCTTTTATCTGTATTGCTTTTCCTCAAACGAAAGAATGTTTTCTTTATCCAAGCTTGCAATAATCCCAGAAGCATGTTTTAATAAGAGTTTGTATTCGACCCGGTCCCGGCATGCTCTGTCCCCTGGAGTATCTTGATCTGGATTTCTGTGTCGACCGGTTCTGTCTGAGGAGATTCTTAGTGAGATTTGGAGAAATGCAAACCATGTGCATGGATGCTGATATCACAAAACCACAGGCTTTCTGTCTCTCATTCTCTCACATACATCTCACCTGGAATCATGGCAGTCTTTCAGTTTGTTTTCTGACTTTCTTTTCTCTTGTTTTAAGTTGACAAATAACTTTATCCATTAGCGGATATATATATATGAATGGATATCTATGGTTCAGAAAAGCACATTTATCAGTGTTTGTAGGTGTCTTACTAAAGGACTAGAAGCTCGAACCCTCCATGTTGTGTATCAACAGTCAACAGTTGTTTTTCCACTGCGGGATCCAGATCCTTCTTTTATTGCTGAATGCTCTTTAGACCTCAGGTGTTCATCACACAACTTTTTGCTGCCTTGATTCTTCTTCTCTCTCCCCAACTAATAACAAACCAATCAATACATAGAGCACATTTAATGTCTTCATTCTTCTGCGCTGCCTTGGGAGCCGACCTTTGCCGGCTTGACCCACAAGTGCCTTAAGTGAAAAAGTAGTTTGGTATTGCGGCATGGCCTTTGAGTTGATTTGGGAAAGGTTGGCCGATATCATAAGAATTCACAACAGTTTTTCCTCCACAAATCGTTGTTAATAAGTTTTTCGATGATCTTTCCCCTGAAGAGCGCCTGATTGAACCGTCCGCACCTCTCTGATGGCTATTGATATTCTACTGCTGAGCTGAGAGAATTAATGAATCTCACACAGGTTAGATGATCCGCCCGTTTCCCTACGTTATCACTGGCAGAACGGTTGCTTTTTGATAATGTCATCCTGTGGCCTGTCTGTGAACTATTGATTTCACTGTTCAATTTTTCCGTCAGTCAAACAGCAACTAAACAAAGTAACTCATGAAAGTTAGAAGTGGAAAAATGAAAGCAACCACAACAACTCTTCCTAAAGAAGCTAACTGTCACACATTTTGGTATTTTTAATGCATTTGACTTGCAACATTCCTCATTTTCATTTAGTTTAGGTAAATTGATGTACTGAAATAAAATGCATAGACGTATATTTATGAAAAAATATATATATAAAAAAACTACAGCTATTTTTTTTTATTAAAATTAAGACAGAAAAAATAAAAACTAATTCAAAACATTAATAAAAACTATAATAGTATTAGTATATCAGTGAACTAAAACAACTAAAATAAATCTGCTTTCTGTTAAGTTCTTAGAGATGGTTAACTAGTTAATAGAGGTTTTAATCCTTTGCCTTCACTGCCACTTTTCAGAGCGCCCTTCACAATGCACGCTTCCTAATTCTTCCTAGTTCGGAGTATGGAGCGTGAATCATTTGAACCAGTTTGGGTGTTCGAGATAGGGATCGCGATTCGCGAATCATTTCAGTCAGTTCGGGAGTTCGGAGCAGCTTCGCGGATCATTTGAATCAGTTCGAGAAATCGAAGCGGGTTCGCGAATCATTGAGTCAGTTTGGAGATCGCAAATCATTTGAATCAATTCGGGAGTTCGTATAGGGTTCGCGAATCATTTGAATCAGTTCGGGAGTTCGTAGCGGGTTTGCGAATCATTTGAGACAATTCGGGAGTAAAAAGAGGGCTCGCGAATCATTTGAGTCAGTTTGTGGATCGCGAAACATTTGAGTCAGTTCGGGAGTTCAAAGTGGGTTCGCGAATCATTTGAGTCAGTTTGGGGATCGCGGAATCGCCCTTTAATATAGTTGTTGTTACCTCAGGGGATGAGGGGAATCATCAAAAAAATAAAATAAATAAATAAAAACAGATTTTTTTTTTTTTTTGGCTATAATAGAGTATGGGCACCCCTTTTGGGCCACTTAAAGCACTGCTCATACTAATGGGACATTTGAGGACAATCAAACAAATCAAGTCTACTTTGTTTATATAGCGCTTTTAACAATACAGATTGTGTACAGCACTGTACAGCATTAATTAGGAAAGCAGTGTGTCAATAATGCAAAATGACAATAGTAAACACTAATTTTTCAGTTAAAGGCAGTTCATCATTGGATTCAGTGATGTCATCATCCAGCTCAGTACAGTTTAAATAGTATCCTTGCAATCACGTCAACGATATTTCTGTAAATGAAGTGTCTCCAACTAAGCAATCCTGAGGCGACAGCGGCAAGGAACCAAAACTCCATCAGTGACAGAATGGAGAAAGTTGGGGGGCCAGTTCTCCTCTTACCAAATGAAACCAGCAGTTCAATTCCAGGCAGCAGCAAAGTCAGATTGTGCAGAAGAATCATCTGTTTCCTGTGGTCTTGTCCCCGTGGCTGTCTGAGACAAGGTCTTTACAGGGGATCTGTATCTGGGGCCCATCTAGTTGTCCTGGTCTCCGCTGACTTTCTGGATGTAGAAGTCCTTTCTAGGTGCTGATCCACCATCTGGTCTGGATATGTCCTGGATCTGGTGGCTACGTGACCTCGGAATAAGAGTGAAACAGAATAACATTAGTGTAGATGCCATTCTTTTAACGATGTAGCAAGTACATCGGGTGTTATGGGATTTTAAAATCTATATGATGTTTAATAGGTAGCCAGTGCAGTGTTGACAGAACTGTGCTAATATGGTCATACTTCCTGGTTCTAGTAAGAACTCTAGCTGCTGCACCTAAGTTCTTAACTGATGATGAAGAATTGACAGAGCAGCCATCATTGCTTAGACAGTGTTCTAGGTTAATACATGCAGAGTTTTTAAGTCCTATAATTAACACCTCTTTTTTTCTCTCCAGAATTTAGCAGTAAGAAATGATCCAGTTTTTTTATATCGACAATGCATTCCATTGGTTTTTCAAATTGGCATGTTTTGCTAGGCCACAAATAAATATAGAGCTGAGTATCATCAGCATAACTATGAACGCTAACACTGTGTTTCCTGATGATATCCCCCAAGGGTAACATGTAAAGCGTGAAGAGTAACGGCCCTAGTACTGAGCCCTGAGGTACTCCATACTGCACTTGTGATCGATATGATACCTCTTCATTTACTGCTATGAGTTGATGGTCATATAAGTATGATTTGAACCATGCTATTGCACTTCCATTAATGCCAACAAAGTTTTCTAGTCTCTTCAAAAGAATGTTGTGGTCAGTAGTTTCGAACGCAGTGCTAAGATCCAATAGCACTAAAAGAGAGATACTGTACAACCACGATCAGATGATAATAGCAGGTCATTTGTAACTCTAAGGAGAGCAGTCTCAGGACTACAGTACGGTCTAAATCCTACCTGGAAATCCTCACAGATACCATTTTTTGTCTAGGAAGGAATATAATTGTGAGGATACAACCTTTACTAGTATTTTGGACAGAAAGGGAGATTTGAGATTGGTCTGTAATCAACTAGTTCTTTTGGGTCAAGTTGTGTTTTTTTGATGAGAGGCCTAATAATAGCCAGTTTGAAAGTTTTGGGGTCATATCCTTATGAAAATGATGAATTAATAATAGTCAGAAGGGGATCTATCATTTCTGGAAGAACCTCTTTTAGGAACTTAGATGGATTGGGTCTAACATACATGTTGTTGGTTTAGATTATTAAACAAGTTTATAAAATATTTCATCTCCTATAGCAGAGAATGAGGGGAATTGTTCCTCGGGCCAAGAGCGGGAGTGCTAGTGCATGCCAGGGCCAGTCGTGTTTCCACTGTCATATCTGGTGCTTGATCGTGCCTCGTCAGTGGTTCCTCAGGGCCAATGGCCCGGGTTTTTGGGCCAAAGCGGACCAGCTGGGGCTAAAGGAGTGGTTATGTACAAAGGCAGAGTTTCTCCGCGTCTGGAGAGCATCAGGGCCGTGGATCATTTCATAAGGCTAAGCTATAACACCAACATTTAAAAACTTAAAATAAGTTGAGCTCAAAACTCTGAGCAAATGTTTGAAATAACATGATCCGATGTGGATTATATTTAGCATACAAGGCAAAAATATTTATAAGCGATGCAAAAGACTATTCATGCTAACATTACCATAGTAAACATGGTAAATGCGATCATTTGAAGAAATCAGACGTCAGCTTCATATTCTCTATCACAATTGTGTATTTATTCAATAACATATTTTATCTGTCATAAGTCTTGTCTCGAAAGTTCAGCTCCATGTAGCCTATGACATAAAAATACAATAATTTTTGTTTTTGTTCGGGAGCTTTTATAAAAATATATAATTTATCATTCTCTCTAAATGTGATATATATAGGATTAGGTTACTGTGACTACAAATAAACAGAAACAGACTCGACTGAATAGCAGGCTATGTTCATAACGCTTTATTTCTATGTGCCTAATTTTCAATCCTGATAAATTAATTAATTATGATCAATGTATCACTTATTATAGTAAAACATTGCATGCAAACAAATGGACGCTTTTATTGGACTATGGTGGCTGGTGTCTCTATTTTCATATTCCGTACAATAGAATCACCAATAACTAGAGCACTTTGATCAGGTTTCTTAGTGGGTGCGTCATTGTGTGGGGAGAATGTGTTTAATGTTTTGATCGGGACAGAAGAGCGGTGTTTGACCCGCGTCTATGCCGCCTCACAGTCACCCAGTTGACCTGCTCCAGAGGCATTGTAACCATATGTATATTCTGTCCTGAATAATGGGACATTTGAGGACAGTCAAACACTCTAAAGCCAAAAGCTAGTTCTATTCTTCACCTTTGCCTTCTAAATGAACCCAAGAAGCCCTTCTGAGTTCCCCGCTGATCCTGGTGCTCTCATCCAGCTCACAGACTCATTACAGGAGAGCAGGGATTTCTGGACACTGCCCTGGCAATCCGGAATGGGAATGTGCATGAGAGCGAGACAGCGAGACTGAGTAGGAGTGGAGGGGGTCTGCGGTGAGGAGCCGCTTAAACGCCACCCACGAACCGTCCATATGCTTCTGTCGTGAGGAACTCCAGGAACGCAGCAGAAAAATGCCTGGAATTCCTGATGGGAATCTGATCAAGCTTACAGCTGGAAAGTGGAAGGTAACTTTTCCACTTTATGATTTATTACAAAAGCAATATCAAAGCAAAATGAGTCAAAGGCAACATTCCGGTCCATTTGGATGTTACAAGGAAATAATTTTTTTTTAAGTCAAATTGTGATTATAAAGTAAATTAAAACAAATTGGTGATTTTTGGGGGGAAGTTTTCTGTCCCTTTTCGATTTGTTCTTTAAAGAAAAAAAAAGTTGAAAGAAAAAAAAGTATAATGAAATAAAACTTATTAAAAAAGGTGATTCTTTAGGGGAACTTTGGATGTGCCTTTGGATGTTTTTAAAGAAAAAATAAATAAATGAATCAATGAATCAATGAATGCATGTTTGAAAGAAAGCATGAATGAATAAATTAATAAAAAAAGGTGATTAAATAAATTAGGTGATTCTTTAAGAGACCATTTCTGTTACTTTGGATCATTTGTTTTTCAGTGATAAAAATGTATTATATATGTATATATTAATTGATTTTAAATGAAGAAAAAAATGAAATAAAAATAAAATAAAAATAAATGAAATTAAATAAATAAAACAAATGAATGTATTATTTTCCACATCAAAACATGCAGCACAATAAATAAATAAGCCTTGTATTTGAGCTTCCTTGTTATATGTTGCAATGCTTCTAAACACTAAACACTTTTTTTCTTTATTTTATTTTTTTGGTGTGATGATGATGTGAAGCATTTCAATAATCTTTCTATAACTTCCTTAACTAATAAAATGGGATCAACCCTAAAGCATGTTTGTTTCTGAATACTTGCGTACAGTAAAATCCACCTGCTGCCTTTGTGCTAAATAATGTATAGTCAAAAGAGCTGCCGTATCTCTCAGCAAAAACCATCTGATGACAAGCTGCATTAACAAATGTCCTTTAAACTGATGTTATGTGATGATAAGACACAAGTGCTGCTGATGTGTGTCACTATTAAAGTTGACTGCAGATTGATTGTATCCTACAGGCATGATTCTTTATGGATCTGAGGACAGGAGACTAAAACAGATTGTCTGGTGCCATCTAACGGTTTATTATAAAGTAGTTTTTGAATATTTAATATAATGTTTGTCAGATTAACAATTCACATTCATTTAAAATGCATTAATATGTTGCACAAAGAACATTTATAAGACAAACATGACTATAATGTCTATGTTCTTTATAGCAAAGGAACACAAGATTTGAGAAGGCACTATTGAACACCAAAAAGAGCCGACTGAAGACTGAAGCAAATGAAGCCTGGGCTCATGAATATTAATCAGCTCAATTAGCTGTTACTCCACTGGCTGTCTGACTCCTTCATCATTACATTAACTCTGATGGTAATAATTACAAGCTCTCGGATTACACAGCAGACAGTAAATTACAGCAATTTATATTCTTATATGTTGAGAAGCTGAATATTTTATTAAATATGGCTATGATAAATATAAAATGTATAATAAATTGGTAAGATAAATATATTTTAGAAAACAGAAATGAAATATTTCAAATATATTTTATATTTGATGAAACATTTTATATAAAATAACAAATTTTACACAAAAATTAATATAGCTAATTTGACTAAAAATTTATTTTAAAAAAGTCACCCTCTCTTTCTCTTTGTCTTTCTCTTTCTCTCTATATATATTGTGACCACTTTACATTTTTCTAGAAAAGATGTGTAAATATGTAAAGTAAAAATATCCTTTACATATTTACATTTATAGATTTGTGTCTATATATGTGCAGCACAAATAAAGAAATATAAAAATAACTTTATATATATATATATATATATATATATATATATATATATATATATATATATATATATATATATATATATATATATATATATATATAGTCTCTACACACAATATTTGGCACTGCTGATTTACAAATTACCATTATAAAAGCAAAAGATGTATAGCTTCAAGGAACAAAAATAAAACAAAATAAAATTAAAATGTACTTTACTTGTGTCAACAACAAAAATAAAGATACAAAAATCTTTAAAAAGCTTTAAAAACTACATACAGTATATCTAAAGCATCTAAAAGTTAATAAAAAATCTTGTGACAACTTTATATTGTAGAAATCATACAAGATTTATAGCTTCAGAAAAAAACACTTTATATATTTACATATATATATATATATGTGTGTGTGTGTGTGTGTGTGTGTGTGTGTTCAACACAAATTAAATAGATATTTTGCACATTGATTGTGTGTGTTGTTGGCAGGTGTGTTATTGTGGCGTGATGTCGTGCCTGAGGCTGCAGTTTATTCACACAGAGGGAAGAAGAGGACAAAGATCTGCCATCATCATCATCACATCTGAACAGATGAGCTTTTTCTGACGTCTAATGACTCACAGCAGCTGCTGTCACCGCGTCCGGGCCTCTGGGTTACTCTCAGATAATAATAATACAGATGAAGAAACTTTACTCTATTTACCTTACCTTACCTTACCTTGTTCACTGTGTGTGAGTTTCAATAAATCTCAGTAAAGTCTCAGTGTGTTCACTATGAAGTCAAACATTTCTCACCAAATTCTTCCAGCAAATGATCTGAGCTGCTATTATTTTAGCATTGTTAAAATATATTATAGTTTTATATACCTTTTTTTTAATTATTATTCTATTTTCTTTTTAATTTTCGTTAAAGTTTTAGAAATTTAGTTGTCTGTCTTTTATTTTAAATATTTGTTTATATATATATATATATTTTATTAATTTTAACTAAATGAAAATAAAAAGTGTTGCCTTGGCAAATAGATTAAATAAAATAAGATTAAGTACTAAATTATGAAAACAAATTGACTAAAATTATAAATAAATAAACAGAAGCTAAACTAGTATTTAAAAAAATAATAATAATAAAAGCACAGAACAGAATTACCAAAACATGAACATATTAAAATCAAAACTGAAAATATAAAAATATAAAATATGTTTAAAACTACTCACGAACAAAAATTCCACTAAGTAATAAAAAAATAAGACTTATAAAAACATAAAAATAGAAATATGAAGTAGAAATGTATATATATATTATATATATATATATATATATATATATATATATAGACACACACACACACACACACAAATATGACAAAAGCACATAAAATTACTAAAATACAAAATAAATTAATAAAACGTAATAAATAAAAACCTAAAAGCAAACGATCACTCCATCAGATTGCATCATGGGAAAGAGTGTGTTTCAGATTTACTAAGAAATCTCATTATGAACTCAAACATTTCTTAGTTGTCTCACTTGTTTCTATTCTATTTCTCCTGAGAAATTGCACAAGAACTTACATACAAGAAAAATGAAACTAAAAAACAACAGGTGAAAAATAACTTAAGTTAAAGCATCTAAAGCATATACTTTTTCTTGGACACTCACAAAAAAACCTGAAACCTGAAAGTATCCAATCACACCATTAGATTGCATCATGAGAACATAAACATCTCAGAGCATCTCCTCTTTCACAGTTTAGGCGGCCCACATCATGCTGTCAAATCATGCTGCCGAAAGCACTTATCAAATGCATGAACTCTCCAAATCATCTATGGCTATAAAAGTGTAAACCGTGGATCTAGTGTTTCTCTGGACCCTTTCGAAACGTCTCTATGTGCCTCTGAGAGCCATAACAGCAGCTCATTCAAAGGCAGCGAGAGCGCAGCAGCGTCAGGGCGCTGGAGGAGGCAGGTGTCTGATGCTTTCCAGCACTGTGTTTAGTCTAAGGCTTGTGTGTTTTTCAGTTGAACGCGTGTGTATGCATTTCTGTCCTCACCGAGTCCCACTGGACGGGCAAAGAGTTTCACTGTAAAGCTGTAGACTGATGCATAATGATGCACGAGCAGCAGCGCACATCAAAAGCTGTGCATTCATCAATTTATCTATCAGACCTGGCTCTGAAAAAATTATTAGAGGAGGCTGATCTAAAATATTTAGGGGAAAAAAAATACATACTCAGCATAAGATTATACAGATTTGGCTTGCTGCAAATTACACTGAACGAAATTATAAACACAACACTTTTTGTTTTTGCCCCCATTTTTAATGAGCTGAGCTCAAAGAACCAAGATTTTTTCTATATGCACAAAAGGCCTGTTTCTTTCAGATATTGTTCTCAAATCTGTCTAAATCTCTGTTAGTGAGATCTGTTCATATTTCTGTATCTGGGCGTGTGCGGTGCCATCGGCCCTCATTCAGACTGAGACTCTGGCAGATGTCTGCTTGATCTAGTCACTGAATGCCTCTCTGATTAACCATGAATCAGTTCATCCAGCCCCTCGCTTTTCTTCTTTTAGGGAAGGGTCACAGAGACCCTCGGGTGTCGCCCCACAGCAGCTGGTGTCTCAGATGCAGCCCACCCTATTGCTTTTCATCAATCTCTCTTCAAACGCCAGTCACCCTGTTTTTCCATTGACACACTCTTGTGAAAAAGAAAACCACTTCCTACTTTGAAAGAATATACTTAAAGGAATAGTTCACCCAAATAAGAAAATTGTACTCACCCTCAAGATATCCAAGATGAGTTTGTTTCTTCATCAGATTTGAAGAAATGTAGTGTTACATCACTTGCTCAGGAGTGGATCTTCTGCAGTGAATGGGTGCCGTCAGAATGAGAGTCTAAATAGTTGATAAAAACATCACAATAATCCACAGCACTCCAGTCCATCAGTTAATGACTTCTGAAGTGAAAAGCTTTGGCCAAAAGTGATGGTTTAAAAATGCCTTAATGATGGATTTGTTTCTCACAAACACACAGCTTTTCTCTTCACAAGACATTAACTGATGGACTGGAGTGATGTGGATTACTTGTGGATTATTGTGATGTTTTTATCAGCTGTTTGGACTCATTCTGACGGCTCCCATTCACTGCAGAGGATCGACTATAGTGAGCAAGTTATGCAATGATAAATTACACCAAAACTTAAAAAGAAACAAATCCATCTAAAACTTGGATTCATTTTTGGCTGAACTTTTAATATGACATTACTAAAAAGCAAACCTAAAAGTGTACTTAAGTGCATTAAGAAACAGCCATGAAAGTGAACTTTCTTTAAGTATATTTTCATTAATATTTTATTAACTGCAAGCAGTGCTTTAAGTGGGCCGGTACACACCTGTACTCAGTACCGCCACTTCCAAATATAGCTCTTGATCGTACCACCACCTCTCCATGCGCCCAGAACGTGCTTTTAGCGTACCAGAACGTTTTTTTGGACAACTGTTTTAATAGAGGTTTTAATCCTTTGCCTTCACTGCCGCTTTTCAGAGCACCCTTCACAATGAACGCTTCCTAATTCTTCTTAGTTCGGAATATGGAGCGTGAATCATTTGAACCAGTTTGGGAGTTCGGAGCTACTTCGCGGATCATTTGAATCAATTCGGAAGTTCGGAGCCGGTTCACGAATCATTTGAGTCAGTTCGGGAGTTCGGAGCGGGTTCGCGAATCATAGAGTCAGTTCGGGGATCGCAAATCATTTGAATCAATTCGGGAGTTCGTAGTAGGATCGCGAATCATTTGAGTCAGTTCGGGAGTTCAAAGCGGATTCGCGAATCATTTGAGTCAGTTTGGGGAACGCGAATCATTTGAATCAGTTCGGGAGTTCGTAGCGGGTTCCCGAATCATTTGAGTCAGTTCGGGAGTTCAAAGTGGGTTCGCGAATCATTTGAGTCAGTTTGGGGATCGCGAATTATTTGAATCAGTTCGGGAGTTCGGAGCTGGTTCGCAAATCATTAGAGTCAGTTTGGAAGTTTGAATGCAGTAATGCAGTAGCTATTTTTAAGGGTATTTTTTCAAAATCCTTTTGCACATTTTATTTATGTTCAGTAGTTCTTTCTAGCTCAAGCAAATCCACAATCTAATAAAAGGATTTATTATTAAGGTTGCCTGTGATTGCTGTATATAAAAGCCATTTAATATAGTTGTTGTTACCTCAGGGGATGAGGGGAATAATCAAAAAAATAAATAAATAAAAAAAATACAGAAGTACCGGCACCTCTTTTGGGCCCCTTAAAGCACTGACTGCAAGTACAGTTATTTTAAAATATATTTCTGACTCCATGACTGCTTAAAGAAAAGTTTGGGCTGCTAAATTCAGTCTTAATTTTTACCACAACAAATAACAAGAAGCTGTGAGGGAATTACGAAAGTACAAGTACACAAAACCTACAGGGAATCTTCCAACACAGGCAAACAAGATCCACCGCCTATCCCACAAGTCTTTGAGTTATGACCCTAAACATAACTGTGCTGCAGTCAGAGCAGAAACACTAGGATTGTCGGATGCTGTGGGTCCAGCTGGGAAAGTGTTTAAATGTTATGAGAGCGAGGTGTGGTTCATCCAGGCAGACAGACGTAATCCTCTGCATGAAATCAGAGCCGTGCATCTCAAATAGATGCACAGGGGTTCCCAAGCATTCTGGGATAGAAGTGATTCTCATCCTGACCTCGACTGGTTAACTCACTGACAATGCTGTGATCTAAACTAATTTTACGAACTATCATGTCTATGTCTATGTCTATGTCTAATCTGTCTGTCTGTCTGAGATATGTTGCCTTGGCAGAAATCTGAAATAAAAAATGTTAAAGTTTTTATATTCAATTTTATTTCAGTTATTTTATTTCAAGGAATTATTGGCTTATCAGTGGTCTATATAGGATACGAAAGTGAGTTAAACTGACAGTCAAGGTCAAAACTAAGATTTAATTTGCTTTCAACTCAGAAAAACCAGAGATGCAGTGGCGAGATGTGATATACCAACATAACAACACATTTTAAATACTCCCAGTGTTAATATGTTGAGGAAATTTAAAAGATATTGCATGCAATGTTAGTTATTGTGGAACGATACTGAATCAAATATTAAAACAAGAATGTACTCACTCTCATGTCATTCCAAATCCGCACGACTCTCTTTCTTCTGTGTAAAAAAATACAGTGGCAATATTTTAGGTTTTACGGATTACAGTAACTTTAATTTACAAAACAAAACAAAAACTACTTTATTGATTGTTTTAATTTGAACAACCTACCGAAGTAGTAAAATATGTTTATAGCTTTATAAAACAATGACAAACATCATAAAACACAGGTGGTGAATAATAAAAAATAAATAATTAAAATCTAGTTCAAAAACTAAATCTAACAGTATTTTACTCTAAAGTTACATGAAATATCCGATTATAATTATTACAGTTTTTAATACAGTATTAGCCTACCAATTAACAGGTTTTTACTGTAGCATTTTAAAGTCTTTTGGCATTACGATCATTTTTTTAATTGCTATTATTTTGAAAACTTGAGAATAAATCATATGTTTATAATGTATAAGTGTATAGTGCATCATTTGGGACGCAGCTAATGAGAGTAGTGCTGAAAAGGGGCGTGGCTACATAAGGTCTTTGTGATCTAAAATCATCTCAAAATATCATGTTTTGTATCCTGGATGGCTTAATAGATTGAAGGTTAAAAACAATATTCCAGGCTTTAGAAGCACTGAGCATTTAACCATTTTCACTGCCCTTATCATTTCTCTTTTGATAGCTTTGGAAAACAAATCCCCAGTAACCACAAAAATTACATCCAAATCACATGCTGCAGCTCTGCGGTCGGAGGAAATGCCCTCACATGCAATTACCACACATGAAAAGTGACAAAGAAATGCTTTTCTATTATAGCACAGTCATATATGGAGGTGAAGGTTACAGAGCTAATGTCAAGCAGCTGTTTCAGAATTACTAAGCTGAAAAACACATTAACGCGGCAGTCGTTTCTTTTCTGTTATTGTCTTTTTAAATGCAATGGTGAGTCAATTCTACAAAACTAAATGCAGCGATGATGTGCTGTTCTGAAAGTTTGTTATGGCATTGCTAGGAGGTTGCTAGGATGCTCTTGGTGGTTTCTAGGTGGTCTATCATCAAGTCTGACCTTTTCTGGTCTGTAGATATACAGTATGCAGTGTAGGAGAAGTTTCAAGTTTAATGCATGAGCACTAGTGGTACTGAGGCTTGTCTTTGTCAAACTGATCAAAGTTTGCCCTTAGACCCACGGCTTAACCTTAACCTCCTCTCAGTGTTTTAGACCAGCGTTCACTTTCACTCTCAACGCCCTCAGGGAAACTCTGCCCTCACCACAACTTTCACATCAATTGTGAAAAATGTCATCAGGGTGAGAAAATAATATCCAATGGGCTTGACCTCAGTGAAAGAGAGTGACATCTGCATGAGTTCTGATGCCAACATGGACAGAGATTCAGTACCAGGCTTCTGAGTTCAAAACTCTTTGTGTATAGAGAAGTTCGATTTTTTTTATCATTATTATTTGTTCTCATCTATTTTTTTTCATTTTTTAAATTACTTATTCATTTTTTTTTATTATTTCTAAAATATTCTCATCTAAAGCATTACATATCACAGTAAAAATATTATTAAAAAATGTTAATTTTACATTGGTAAATCCTCAAATGACTTGCATTGCATTTACACTACTGGTAATAATAATAATAATAATAATAATAATAATAATAATAATAATAATAATAATAATAATAATAATTTTAAACCTCTTATCAGCATATTAAAAAATATATATTTCTGAAGAGAGGAGCACTGATGCTGAAAATTCAGTTTTAATCACAGGAGGAAATTATATTTTAAAATATATTACAATAGAAAACAGTTATTTTGAATTGTAATAATATATTTAAAATCTAACTATATTTTTGATCACATAACAAACTTGGTGCACATAAGGGACTTCTTAAAAAAAAAAAAAAGAAGTGTACTTTGTATATTATTCTAAGAATCAGTGTTCAAGCAAAATAAAATATGTAATTTAATAATATCCAATATCATTTAACATAATTTCCATTAGTGGCAAGTATCGCTATTATTATTGCTTGGCAGGGACCAGAATATCACCCGAATGTCAGAAAATTCACCTTAGTTTTTGCCCTAGTCTAAAAATCTTAGATTATGTGTAATGCATGCATTTAATTAAATCTGTAATTTACTATATAATCCAGGCCAGCACTATGTATACAAAAACAATCAGAGTGTCTCTCACATGCCATATCCTATTAATGTATTGTGTAAACTATTGTAAAAAAATACAGCTCTCTTATTCGGTGTGTGTTCTGTAGATCTGGCAGATATGAGAAATTAAAAACCAAATATAAAGCAGGTTGTTAAAGTTATGAAAGTTCCATATTGTGCTAAAGCAAACAGCTCGTGGAGGAAAACCACACAAGCTCTCTGCGTGTAATCTCCTGTTATGGCTTTATGGTCGGAGGGTCAGTCCTTCCAACCGGAGTCTCATAAGAAGCGAGCAAATAATCGAACAGATCTCTCGACACAGTTTACAGGTCTGCGCTGAAGCTATGTAAACTATGTGTGAGATTGAGCTGAAACACGATTACTTCACACGTGGATGCATCTGATAGAGACGAGATATAACAACATACTGAACGTCTCCGAGCTGTGCTGACTCCACAATGACAGAAACATGGACAAATACAGGTGTGCACTTAGGTGTTACATTTATGCATTCGGGAGACGATTTTAGCTAGTATATAAATAAATATATAAATTACAAATTTATTTTTATATTCACATTTTGTTAGTGAATTCCAAGTAAATATTGTAAATAATATATATTATAACATATCAATTATAGTATTCTAAATAAATACATGTATTTATTTTTTATATTTATTTATTTATTTATTTATATATGTACATATACATATATTTATGTATGTGTGTGTGTGTGTGTGTGTGTGTATGTTTATGTATATATGTAGCCCTATATGTATATGTGTATATGTATGTATATGTATACAGAACACCTATTATTATTTAATTTAAATTTTTTAATTTAATTTTTTATTTTATTTTTTTAATTTTATTACTTGTCTCGGATGATGTTTCTTGTGTTTTGTTTTGTGAAAAATATAAATAAAAAGTTCAAAAAATATATATTTTTTATATAATAATACATTAATATATATATAATAATATATTAGAATATATTTATTCAAAAAGACTTCAAATAAAAGCTGTATGAAAAGAAAAATGTATCTTGGTTTCCACAAAATAATGGAGCAGCACAACACTTTTTCAACATTGAATATTAATAATAACAAGGCATTTTTCATGAGCAGCAAATAAGCAAATGTTAAACAACCAATATAAACAAACAAACCAACAAAAAAATGAGTGAGTGGTCTATTATTTAAAAGCCATCATGTATTCTTCAAGGAATAAACCTCAGCAGGTGGAGCTGAACTTGACAGGACAATTTGTAGTGAAATACAGCAACTGTCTTAAGATACCAGTATTTATGTCAGGGATGGTAAAATGCTCATAATTTGCAACTTCACAGACCAGACTACATATCATAAACTTTTTAAGAAAGCCAGGGAAAAATGCATGAGGAAACAGCTATCATTGAACCAACCCTTAAGCAAAATGAAGATAACAGCCTAAAGTGAGCTTCAAGGAGTCATATATTAACATGATTAACTCACACAAGAGATATTCAGACGGCAGACTCACAGCAAGACATCCAGAGCACCGGCTCTCAGTAGATTCTCAGGTCACTGACAGGCTTCTTCTGCTGATGGGAAAGGTGGCTGTCGCTAGGAGCGACGTCAGGGCATGACTCGCTAGAGGCCCGGGTTAAAGCACAGGGGTCATCAGCAAGCCGTGAGGCGCCTCGGGTCCCAACATCCCACACTTTAACCCTTCCCAGCATTCCACAGACGTGTACCACTGAGCTGTGATGATCCCACATATTTACATTCAAAAAATTACTGCAGATCAATTAGTGTTGATTATAAGAATAAGGGGAAAAAAAACATTTAGTTTTTTTCAGTAAACCGCTGTTTTAACTGTCATAAAAACGGGCTGATGTCTTCCTTGTTCTATAAAGTCCCTCCTTCAGAAATACGTAACGAGTTCTGATTGGGATAGCGGTTCCTGTGTTGTGATTCGACACCAGCTGAGAGCAGGGTGCCCTCCTTGAAACGTGATTGGGATAGAACGCACGTGCTGGAGATGTACTTGTAATCACAGGAGTGTTTTTACTGACGAGATGCACATTAGATTTTTTTGCACAGCCCTAACATCTAGTTAACAAAGCTAAACAGTGTTGCCCTTTGTGTAATAAGTTACAGTTAAACGCACCAACTTAAATAATAAAATACACTTACCGATTGTGGTCCATAAACAACACCTTCTCCAGACAAAGAGGGAACTGCTCCATCTTTCAAGAATAATCTTTGTGCGAATCCGGCATTAAACTGATTGTGATTGAGGAAGATCGCTGTCCTCAGCTAAATGTGCTGCACATAGTTTTACATGTGGATTATAATTTTCGGGAACCGAGTTAAACATAAATTGTAACCATTAATCTCCAAGTACAGCGTCCCTGAGAAGCCCAAACAAAGATGATTGGACTCCGACATGAAAATAACAGCGTTTCGATGACATGGAGACAAACACAAACGCAGCTCTTCCTCTTCTCCGTCGGAGCGCAACAAGACCACGCCCCCTTTTTTGTGTATTCATGTGGGCGGAGGTTAGTCAAAAAAAGGTTTTAGTGATGTCATTACTGCAGGAACTAGAGGGATGTAGTCCAAACGAATCATTTTTTGTAGGCGAATTCTGTTAAATAAAATATCTCGCTTGGCATTGAACATTGAGCTTCAGAATTTTACAGATATTATTTATACTCTAACAACAACATTACAAACTAACTAAAGTTTAAAATATGGGATCACGAAGAACCGGACCTTGAAAATAATTACATTTTGTTGCTTTTTCCCCCTATACCCACAGTGTTTGTATAATATGTATGTGTGTGTGTGTAGACACACACATACATATTATACAAACACATTGGGTATATTTATTTTATTTTTATTTATTTTTTTGAATCATAAAAGAAGATAATTCATGTAGAGTATGTTTCGGCCTTCTAAATAAACTAAAAATACCTAAGGCACCCAATGAAACTCTAGATTATATATGCTGCACAAAAATATAGAAAATGTGATCAGTTAATATAAAGCATATGATTGCATGAACAGAAACATCATCTCAGGAAGCTGAGGGGGAGATACTATAACACACTGTCTGTCCTCTCCAAATAACCAGTAATCTCTCTCATACAAAGACTCTGGTGTCCCTCTGTTAGCATTTCCCGGGCCGCCAGGTTTAACTTTTCACACTTTGGTTCTCTTTCTCATTCCAAACTTAATTAAAAGATGAACTTTGGGGAAAATGCATGGAGTACCATCCAGCCAAAAAAATCTGAAATGTTGTATAAATTGAAATAAACTGAAATTGCTGAAATTACAGACAGTTTATCATCTAAAAAATAATGTCAATATGCCAAAATTGCATCTGTATTTGTATCTTATTGTATTTATTGTCATTGTTTTATTCAGTGTCAGTGAATAATGTTCAGAACATTTCCGGCTCATTTTTCACTACAATAAAATTTTGCCCTAAAGAAAATAAAGGACCATTTTTAGGACTATTTTATTTTATTTTATTTTATTTTATTTTATCACTTTTGCAATCTGACATTATTTTCATGGAAGTTAAGATCATTTACTCCCCTTAATTCTCGTCACCCTAATGAAATAACTTGTATTCTCATTATTGTAATTCCATATAATAAATAAATAAATAAATAAATTGTTACACCATTAAGTACTTATATATCATGCAAAAATTTAATTGCAGATTTTAATTTTAATTTAAAAAACAACAACAAAAATCATATTACAGCCAAAAGTCATTTCTGTACTATAATGAGAATCTAATGAGAAACATAAAAAAAATGAAAATAAATAATATAAATGTTCAATATAATTGAGAACTTTACGAAAATTCTGAAGATTTTCTTTTTCTTTTTCTTTTTGGTCATAAAACTGAATTAATGTCACAATGCAAGACACAGTCCTAAAATACACTTAATGTTCTTTATCTAAAATACAATGTTTTCTTTTGATTTTGAGGTATATATGAGAAGATTCATCTTAATTGTATTTTACTCATAAGCGAATGAAGAGGTGTTTGATTTTCCATTTACTGCCAGTAATGTTAATATGCTAATAGCTACCTATCATAAATCAAATTTATTTGGTCTGATGACAAAATGAAAATAATTTAAATGTCAACGTCACAAAGTTATGAAACATTACACAAATCTGCCAATGGCTAATATCAGCTCTTTGTGTTCTGGTCTCTTGGGAAGGGCAGCTCTGAGAGCCTTTGATTAAAGCAGCGGGTGACATTCATCTAACCTGATGAAAGGCTGTTAGAGGTCAGAGGTCAAGACTCTCGCCATTAGCATGTCACTTGCCCTCAGGCATGTAAACGGTAGTTTGCTACAAACCAAACACGGCTGAAACAGCACAGCATCCTCTTCTTCAAACTGTCCTCATAATCAGCCTCATGGAGAGTTATGATGGAACAGTAGAAAAGGAAGAAATTGCGATGAGTTGCATAGAATTTTTAAATGCATTTAAACTGAGCTTTTAAAGCTCACTGTATTATGTGGAGTTGAGTATTATGAGAGAGAGATGGACTGATTAAGTGTGATTACCTGCATCTGATACAGCATTCATTCTTCAGCCCAATCTTATATTCACAATAAAACATTAGTTTGAATGTCTGCTGAGGAAAGCGATATCTTTGTCGTACTATCCTTTCATCTGTTATAGGTGATTTCTGATGACAGCTGATCAGTTTATTTGTTAACTGCATCTTACAAGCTGTTGTTGAAAGTAAAAATAACTTCCTTGTTTACATCCCTGTTTCAGTCTCTTTCAAAATAAAAGTCTTTACTGCTGACTCACTTATAAAAACATGTCGCCATCATGAACACACACCGTTTCCCAATACTAAATACTACTATTATTTATATAAAATGTTATTTATTGAATAAGAACAACAACAGCCATCATAAAAGTTGCTAGGCTATTAAGTCAAAAGTACAAAGGCAGTGCTCCTGCATTGAAGTTACATAAAATGAAATAAAACTATTTGCTCTGGAACAAATAATAGAGTAATGAGACCAAAGACTGCCCATTAGAATTACCAAAAACAAAAGTGTTTAACTTTCATCAGCATCAAAGCTCAGAGGTCAAAAGATCAAGCTTGTGTTTGTTCACTCTTCTTTAGCTGCCATTTATTTTCTCACCTGGATGCCTCCCATAGTTCAGCAGGTGTGGAGAAGTATGGCAGTTGTTCCTCTAGACACCTTACAGCTAAGAGGGATAGTTGAGTAAGCCGCTTTAGGATTGACAAGCGTTTCTCAGCCAGTCAGATCTGGCTGTGTCGGTGCGACATCAGCAGAGTTGCCCTCAGGGGTCTCATGCCACAGCGACAGCTCCATGATGGACGGCTGCATGTCTTTGCACCTGTGATGTCAGATAACTACAGCGATAAGAGCTACAGTGAACTAGACTAAAAACCCTCTCACTTAGCATGACCGGGTCACTCGCTGAGCACCGTGTTCTCCCACCTGCAGCCAAAAGCGCTGGTCTGAAATAATAGAGAATATATCAATACTTCACCACACTTGTTAATGTCACAACATGGCCTGAATACTGACATGTCTGTCTAACTCTTAAGCCAAGACACCACAGGTGACGAGGGTCACATTTAACTAATAAACAGTATATTGGCATACGTCCCTTAATTAATCAGTACCAAAAAAAAAACATTTTGTAATACAGGTTTTCTTAAATGGTACATTTAAATATGCAAATAAGGGATTGTTTCACTAAAATTCACTAATTTGCAAACATTTCCTGAACAGAAATCTGAACATTGGATTTTGTATCTGTACTTGTACTGTATCCATCTGAACATTGCATAGAACCATATTAAAAATTCTTCTTTCATTTTGTTGACTTATCAGAGTTAAAGTTTTTTACTCAAGGAATTTTTGATATCTCTTTTTATCATTCCGTAAATCAGAAAAAACAGCCAGAACAAATTTGTTTTACCATATATATATATATATATATATATATATATATATATATATATATATATATATATATATATATATATATATATATATATACACACATATATATATATATGTATAAATATATATATATATATATATATATATATATATATATATATATAAGTGAATGATATATGAACAACTCCCTCAGTAAAAACCTTCAGAATATAGAAAGGAATAAAACTACTAAGTTTAAGTGTTTCTGAAGTGGAGAAAACTTAGTAGTAGCCTTAAAGAGCCCATATCATGAACTAAGACTTTTTAAAACCAAGTCTTTATTATTTTAGTCTGACTTTAGACTCCAAAGATTTAGCATTGAGTGTCTTTTAGTCCATATCAGTAGCTTTGAGGTCTTCTCTATGCTCCTAAAGTTAACTTTCAGCACATTTGCATTTAAATTTTACAGTGTTAACCTTTCGTAAACATGGACTGCTATGCTGATGACATCATCGAGGACTCGCAAGTGTTTCGTCCAATCATTGCTCTCGAAAAAAAAAAAAAAAAAAAAAAAAAAAAAAAAAAAATATATATATATATATATATATATATATATATATATTTTTTTTTTTTTTTTCTTTTTTTTTTTAAGTATGATATGACACTGGAACGCTGTCAAAATCAAGAATCTGACAATCATGATTCCCAGCCTGTGTATGACCTGTGTAGATTTGCTGTGTTCTGTGAAGCAGAAAACACATTGACATCTGTCTTGTACTGTAATTTCCAGCTGAATGCATGTAAAGCTTGGCGTGAATGTGTGCACTCTTTGTTTAAAGCAGTCTGTAAATGATAGTTCATTAGTCAATGACACTCTTGTTTGCCTTAAACCAAGCATGACAAATTGGGTTATTCCGATCACGCTGGGACACAAAAACTCAGGAAGATATTAGCGGGGTGAAGGGTAAATATTGCCTTATATAATTTACAATAATTACACAAAAAAATAAAAGCTGTGGGTCACTGTCATATAAAAATTTGCTCAATAAACTCCACGGAAACAGCGTGTTACACCTTCAGTTATGAGCGTTTAGCTCACGCAATAAAATAAAGGTCTTTTGTTCTAGTCTTGCTTGGTTTAAAAAAAAAAAGTGCTTATATTTCCTGTTTAAACCTTATGTGCACATCAGAACTTTTGCTATTTTTTTTATTTCCTTAATTTTAGGAAGGTCTTGTTAGCAGCTATCAATACCACAAAACATTAGGAACAAACATTTTTTATACAGATATGGTTATGTCAACAACAAGACAGGAATAATCAAAAAAATATTTTTTGGTCAAAATTACACTGTATTCTAAAAACATTCTTAAATCAAAGTTGAATGGTCGATTTATCAATATTAAAGGGGGGGGTGAAATTCTCGTTTTCACTCAATATCCTGTTAATCTTGAGTACCTATAGAGTAATACTGCATCCTTCATAACTCCAAAAAGTCTTTAGTTTTATTATATTCATAAGAGAAAGATAGTCTGTACTGATTTTTCCCGGAAAAACACGACCGGCTGGAGGCGTGACGTGTGGGCGGAGCTAAAGAATCACGAGCGCCAGTAGGATTTTGCGTTGAGAGCGTATGGAAGCTGTGACATTATCGTGAGGGAAAAACCATCATCCAAAACAAACCATGGCTTACAGTCAGATTCAGCGTATATTTATGATCCAGAATCAGATCCCGAGGCTGAAACTGAACGAGAGCAGCAGCAGCAACGACTCGCTCCGAGCGGGGCTCGAACCCGGGTCTCCGATGGGAGGCGGACACACTAACAAGGAGGCAGAGATATCTGAAGCAGTTTTACTTACCGCCTGTGGTTCCAACACACGATCGTGACCCTTTTTCGTTGGGATTGCATCATCCTTAAGAAATAAACGATGTGCAAATCCGTCGTCAAACTGGGCCTTGTTTGTAAAACAAGAATCTTCGAAATGCAGGGAACAAACACAAACACTTGCACAACTCCGTTGATGCTCTGTAAAAATAAACTCCATCCACTGGTCCCTTAATGCTGTTTCTCTTTTGGTAATCTGTGCAGGGTTGTCTTGCCCTGGCAACCAAAAATACACTTCTTTTGTGACATTTCGCGACGCTCTCGCTCTGATCAGTGAAATGTCTGTGCTCTGCTCTACGGGAGCGCGCGCTCTTCCGGCAGAAGTGCCTCAGGACCCATATAAGGAAATTCCGCTCCATCTAATGTCACACAGAGCCATACTCGAAAAAAAACTTTCCGAAACTTGTGACAAACCGGAAGGAGTATTTTTGGAACAGAAATACTCCTTCAAATGTAAAACTTAATTTTTTAAACGTTGTCCATGTTTAGCATGGGAATCCAACTCTTTAACAGTGTAAAAAACTCAGTATGCATGAAATAGCATTTCACCCCCCCTTTAATAATAAATCTTTGACCTTACAGTTTTTGCATCTGGCACTGTTGTCAAAAAAAGCAGAAGAAAAAGAAAACATACTTAAATACCTCTGAACGTGTTTGACAAATTAATCTAAAATCATTTGTTGGTACAGAAACCTTTTTGTTTATGCTATAGCCTGTTTTGTCCAAGTACATCCCAATTACAAATATAATTGATGTGTAAACAATAATCTAGCATGCTTACATTTTGTATTTTATACTTATCTTTATTAACATTCATTGTCCTATTAAATAAACAAACAAATAAATAAAATAACGTAGAATCAGTGTCAATTACAGTACTTTGTGAGAGAAACCACAGTTTTTCTAAATTCATACAACACTAAATATGATCATTATGAAATAATGTGTATTATAAATTTGTTGATGTTATTGTAAACATTAGAAACGGGATGCACGCTTCAGCCGAAAGATCCCAGAGGCTGAACATCTCGAGAAAACACTCTGCATGAGAGCCTCTTAAAGGGTCAAAAGTGTGGCGCTGAAGGCACACATGGGGGCTTACAGGGGTCAAAGTTCAGCAGTGTTGTTCAGTAAAGTCTCTTTGTAACATGGATCTCTTGAGACGTGGAAATCTGCTGAAGTTTGGATGAACAGACACTGGTTTATGTAAGTAATAATCATAATCAGACAACAGGGAATATACAAACATCTTCTTGTATTTAAACTATTTTCTATTCATATTATTCTTTGTTAATTCAAATTATTTCAAATATCTCCAGAATGAGTCATATATGTGTGACATGGACAATATTTTTTAATACAAATGTATTCTCTTACTAAAACTTTTTTCAGTCATCATTATTTTTTATTTTATTTTTTTTTCAGGTATCTTAAATGTAAAATTAAAGCATATTTTGAGGCCAAAGTGAAAACTGTGTGTGATGTGGACAATATTTTAAAAGAAAACAAAAATGATACAAACATCTCTTACTAAAACTAATTTCAATTTTCATTATTCTTTGTTCATTTATAATTTATTTCAAGTGTCTCAAATGTAAAATTAAAGCATGTTTAAGCATAAATGAACCATATTGTATGAAATGGACAACATTTAGAAAAAAAAAAGTTAAAATATATATTTTTTTATTATTTCTTTATTTTTAGTACCAACAAACTTTGGTCAATTTAGCAAGTTTGAGCAAAAATGCATCCTCTACAACATCCAAGAATGCAAATGACAAATAAATAGCACAGCGAAATAAACATATACATCTTTAAACATCAACAGAAATACTACACTCTCTTCCAGGAACTTGCATAAAAATGTTTATGGTACTTTCTCTAACACAGTTTGTTTTAAATAAAGCTTTGCAGGTTTGCTTGGCACATGTACGTAATAAATAGCTAATCGTTCTTGTCAACACACAGCTGTTTCAGCTTGACTTTATTTCAAAACTTTTGAAATCCATATTCATGCTGATAACAATGAAGTGTTTCCATTTTGCGTGTATTGCATTTGTCTATTTACGGTCTAAAGTTGTTTTGCAGGTTCAGTATACTGCAGTAAACGTCCTGCAGCTCCTCAAGAAATGTGTGGTTAAGATTATTTCTACAAAGTCTAGATGAAAACCTACTCATCCCATCTTCACATACACTTGGCCAGCACATCTTTGAACCTCCTCAGCATGTCGTCTACAGCACAAAGCCGAGATCTGGTTTCATCTTCTGCGTGAGTCGATCGGTTTGGTTTGGTTTGGTTTTCTTGTCCTTACAGCCTCGGCCTTATACTGGAGGTTTGCTGCTGTACGTGAGGCTGGTTTTGTAGGCATGGATATTATGTAGTTCTTGTGGCTGTTTAGTCTCAAGATTTGGTTTCAGGAGGCGAAGTAGGAGCTCTGCATGGAGTAGAGGCGGTCGATGGGGTTTCCCAGGCGGGTCTGAAGGGATCCGGCTTCTGCCGCAGCCATGAAGCAGTCGCTCAGACTGGTCAGAGACGTGTCACTGTCAATGTCGTGGAAAATCGAGTCGTTTCCTGGAGAAAAAAACAACAACAAAATGAGGTCTTAGTACTGTAGAAGTCAATCGAAATTATGTGACCCTGGACCACAAGACGAGTCATGAGATGAATAAATAAGCTTTCCATTGATGTATGGATTATTATGATCAGACAATATTTGGCTGAGATTCAACTCTGGAATCTGAGGGAGCAAAACAACTCTAAATACTGAGAAAATCATCTTTAAATAGTCCAAATGAATTCTTAGCAATGCATATTACTAATCAAAAATTAAGTTCTGATATATTTTTACGGTAGGAGATTTACTAAATATCTTCATGGAACATGATCTTCACTTAATATCCTAATGATTTTTGGCATAAAAGAAAAATCTATCATTTTGACCCATACAACTATTTATTTTATTTTATTTTTTGCTAAAAATATACCCCAGCAACGTGTGGACATTTGTAATCTAATGGTCCAGGGTCATATATGAGTGGTGTGTGTTGTTCAGAAGTTTGGGGTCGGTACGGTTTTTAAATGTTTTTGAAAGAAGTCTCTTCTGCTCACCGTGGCTGCATTTATTTGATTAAAAATACAGCAAAAATATTACCATTTAAAATAGCTGATTTATATTTGAATATATTGTAAAAAGTATTATCAGCAGCTTCGGAAATGATACAGAATTCATTAAATGCAGGTTTTGGAAACATTAATTTTCTATATATAATTCTTTATATAAATATAAATATATAATATAAATCTTTTGTAAAGTTATAAATGTCTTTACTGTTACTTTTGATCAATTTCATGCATCCTCTCCATATAAAATTATTCATTTCTTTAAAAGCAAATCATACAGACCCTAAGCTTTATCTAAATGTGATAAAATAACATTGAACAGACAATAAAATCACTAAAAATGAAATCACCAAGAATGTTTGAATATAGAAGTTATCAACCGTTCAATCATCATAAGAAATGTACATACACTGCTAATATGGAGAATAAAAAAATTACACTAATTATTATTTTCTTTTCCTCCTTCCAAAGACACTGATTATCAATAAAAAAAATAATTAAAAACAATTCATAATGACCCTTGACTTTTAGTAAATGATAGTTTGCATTATGATACTACAGTATATAAAGTATAATAGTAATAGGGATACAGACATAACTAATTTGTTCAATATTTTTCACCTATATATATATATATATATATTTAAATGGTTATTAGTTCTGTAATTTCAACCAATAAATAGGTAGGTATTCAAAGGCAGATTTAATATGCCATTAAAAAATTACATAAATGAAATCATGATCAATTCTGGTTAGCAGTTTTCAAGAATTTAACAAACAAACAATAAATAAGTAAAACTATAATACATTATATTTATACAGTATATACACACACACACACAGACACAGTATATATAAAAACTGGTCTTGGCCATGAAAAGTCAGTATCAATCAATCTCTAACAGTGAGAGTAAAAGTTTTAGCAAGCACAGCTAACAAACAAATATGTTAAACTTACTGAACTGAAGCTTTTAGTGCAAAGAGTTTGTTCAGTCCTCAAGGACACAGTTTAATGTACGCTATAGAAAAATGATTAGCCACAGGACTCTCAACTGCTTCTGAAAGCTGTAATTGGCTATAAACTGTTATATAAAAGAGCACATAAACTTCTCGTTTGCGTCAACTCGCAGCAGGACAAAACGCGCGCATCATTGTGTAATCGTGTGCGTGTGAGGCTCACTTTCTCAGGAGCGCTGCGTGGAACTTTATAGTGTAATTTTATAGGCTTCTCAAAAACTAATTGACACTGTTACATAAGGGTGAAGACAGTTTAATGGCACATTTATTTTTATTGGGCCCATACGTGGCATTAGCAGCTGCTTCTGGTCAATATCATTCAGAAGAAATGAACGGGACGTGAGGTTTGCTGTGGTAACATCCCTCCAGAGAAAGATGTTTCTCACCGTATGGATTCATGTGATCTCCGGGCATCTGTGGAGGGGTCAGACCGTGCTGGAACGGGTCCGTGCTGTATCCGCTGGTCTCCATGGAGACTAACTGATGTTGTGGAGGCGGAGCCAGTGGTGTGTAAGAGTTCATCAGATTCTCCATTCGGCTTGAGATCACATCTGCAGAGAACACACAGAGAGATGAGTGTGTGTGTGTGTGTGTGTGTGCGTGTGAGTGTGTGCGTGTGTGTGTGAGTGTGTTTAGTACCTTGTCCGAGTCTCTGAGAGGTTTGCTGCTCTTGTTGCTGCTGTTGTCGGCGTGCTAATTTCTTCATCTGACCGGAAAAAGAGGAACAGACAAATATTGAATAATTTTTAAGATCATAAAAGGTTGTGTGCATATTGAATCATATTAAAGAGTAACTTATACCAGGGGTTTACAAACCATGTTTCGGGGACACGGTCAGGCAAAGTTATTTTAGTATTTTTTATTTACTATTTTATGTATACACGCACACGCACACACACTCACTCACTCACTATATATATAAATATATATATATATATATATATGTGTGTGTGTGACCCTGGACTACAAAACCAGTCTTAAGTGCAAATGTTTCGATATTGAGATTTATAATGAATCTGAATAAGCTTTGGTTTGTTAAGATAGCACAATATTTGGCAGAGATACAACTATTAGAAAATCTGGGATCTGAGGGTGCACAAAAGTCTAAATACTGAGAAAATTGCCTTTAAAGTTGTCCAAATTATGTTCTTAGCAATACATATTATTAATAAAAAAAGTACGTTTTGATTAATTTATGGTAGGAAATTTCCAAAATATCTTCATGGAACATGATCTTTACATATATAAAAATACATATTCCAACTTCCAGTATTTGAACATCTATGGCATCTAAAGAATTGAAAACCCCTGACTTAGGCTCAGTTAAGATCTCTGAACATGCTCACCTTTGCTCTTTGGTTCTGAAACCACACCTGGACGACTCTAACACTTAGACCGGTTTCAGCTGCCAACGTCTCTCTGACCTGAAATAACAGGAACATCAGTATATTATTCATCTGAAGTAGTCTCACATACCCAGACATTTGACCACTGGCATGAAGCGCTTGTCATTTTTTACATGCTTTACTCATCAGATACCCTGTATAGTTTTTGCTATCTTTACATACAATATGCATAATGTTTTTTGTTTGTTTGTTTTTTTTGGTCAATTTTAGATGCAAAATGCATTAGATCAGATGGTCCAGAGTTTTTTTTTACATGCAATACACATCAAATGGTTCACAGTTTTCGCCAATTTTACATGCAATATGCATCAGAAGATCCATAGTTTTTGCCAATTTTATATTGCAGTATGCATTAGATTCTCCATATATTTTTTTATAATTTTTACATGCAATGCACCTAAAAAGATCGATAGTTTGTGCCAATTTTAGATGCAGTATGCATTAGATTCTCCATATAGTTTTATATTAATATTAATATAATATATATTATATTAAATATATTTTTACATGCAATGCACCAAGTAAAATCCATAGTTTTTGTCATTTTTACATGCAGTAAGCATTGGATGGTCCATATAGTTTGTGCATTTTTTTTATTTTTTGCTGTTTTTACATGCACTACACATCAAATAGTCCATAAACTGCTGTGTAATAATGATTTAGTATAATACTGGAACCTGTGCCTCTACAGTAAGCACAGGCTGCACATTCAAGAGATTCTCCAGAAATCCTCTGAAGGATAGTCTCACCTTTCGGCATGGTTTGGACGACACCTCAAAGGAGGCCTTGAAGGCTCGCCGCTGCTGGGTGGTGAGGATGGTGCGAGGTCTCTTGGGTCTGCGTGGGTCTTTGCCATCATCGGCTCCTTTGCCCTGACCCCCTGCTCCTTTCTCAGGCTTCAAATCCAGATCTTCTTCCTCGCTTTTGTCTATAGAAACAAGTTTTTTAATATCACCTTTCCATAGAGAGCATACGAGACGAGACGAAAGGAAAGCGTTGTTCTCACCGGAGTCAGACATGTCCGGGCTGACCGAGTGCAGTAAGTCCTTCTCCTTCTCGTAGTCATTCTTGCACAGCAGTTGTCCTTCCTTCAGGACGAACTCGTCCCCTTTACACAGCTGTCGCTCGCACACACAGCAGCAGAAGCAGCCTAGATGATACACACTTTCTAGTGCGCGCATCACAAACTCACTGGGAGCGATCTTCTCCAGACAGCCACTGCATTTGGCTGCAAACAACCTGATGAGAAGAAACAAAACATAAACCGATGCTGTTTACTTTCTATATACATGCTTCTGGTCTTATTGTGCACAGTTCACTAGTGCATGTTATGCCAAAGCATCAAAAGGTTTGTTTTTGACATTTGTAAAAGGATGCTTAAATAATATTAGCCAATAATAAAATAACTAACTTTCCATAAATCAAGGTAACTGGTTTCATGTTCTTTTAAATGTTTGAAAGTTGCATCATATGCATTCAACTGGTCGAAAAGTAGGTTAGATCATCAAATTCACATCATCGAAGTGTAAAACCAAATACATAAACAGTTTAAAAACGACACACTGTAATCTACATAGCAGGACCTCCTGTCAGAATTATCTGAAGTACAAGAGCGAGTCACTTCTTCGGGTAATACTCAAACCCCCTGGCGTGAGACTCGCTGCAAAGCTCAATAATTCTGAAGCATTAAGCAGATCTTCCCTCAGAGCTCAGTCTTTTCCCTCACCAATAAAGCTCATCCATAAATATCACAGGCGCACAGATCAATGCGTGACTGACACCGGACGCCCCAGCTGGGCCGCGCTCATGATTATGACTTTGAAAGAGATTTTTAATAAGCCTCGAGATATGATGGTATCATGAGGTGAGACGAATAAAAGAGTCAATATTCAGCAACGGACCCACAGGAAGGAAAAATCACAGATGAGATCTCTTTAATATCTCTGTTGTTTCTCCCAGACAGCACTGAAGGAGACTTCTGCTGACATCTTCTGCTTCTCAGATGTTTCGCTTGAGAAACAAAAAACAAAAAAAACCTCAGTAGACTTTAGATTTCAGTTCTCAAACTATGCAGAAATTTTGCAATGAAAAGTGTAATCAATATGAGCTCAATATGAACGTTTTTTTTATAGCTATTACTGTATTGTATATAAACTGTTGTTCAAAATAATGAAAGAAATTACTACTTTTATTCAGCAAAGATTAATTAAATTGATCAAAAGTCACAGTTAAGACATTTATAATGTTACAAAAGATTCTGTTTCAAATAAATGCTGTTCTTTTGAACATTCTATTCATCAAAGAATCCTGAAAAAATGGAATAAAAACTTTCCACAAACATATGAAGCAGGTTTCAACATTAAAAATAAGAAATCCAAAGGATTTTAAAATGCAATACAATAGAAAACAGTTATTTTAAATGTAAAAATATTGAACATTTTTTACATTGTTAAAAATAAAAAAAACATTGTTTTACTCTATTTTTGATCAAATAAACGCAGCCTTGGTGAGCATTAGAAATTTCTTTCAACATTCTAAAAATATTACCGACCCTAACCTTTAAAATAGGTATTTTACAAGAAGCAACCGAGACAAAGTTGATAATAAATGGATGAGAGGATTGCACTGAGCCAAAATGAGCAACCTTTGAGCAATACCATGTCCAAAGAGCAACCTGGTTTCTTTCTCCATCTTCAGCTGATCTTTAATAAATCACATGCATCCTCTGTCTGTCACTTCACATTACGCTGCTGTCTGTAATTCCCATGCTCTTTCTGGAGATCTTCCTTTCTTCTGTTGTGTTTGGGGACTAATCCTGACTTTGTTGACAGGACCACAGTGGAAGCAGTGCCTCTGTCCCAGGTCTTTGTCAGAACGACACTGGCATTTTTTGTTGTTGCTGTTGTTGTTGTTGTTTATAAAACAAGGTTTTTGGAGCACGTTTTACACAAAAATACTATTTAAACTTTCTACTTCAAAATTTCATGTTTAATTCAATGTGTTACTTGCTTTTCTTTGTGAAATTGACTGGTGTAAACTGTTTAAAAGTAAATCCTACACCAATTTTTTTGGTTTATGAGCAATAGTACAAGTGATCCCTCGTGAATAAGTACACTTTTAATACATTTATTATTATCATATAATATTATACTACTACAATATATTGATTAAAGTTTATATTGTATTATTTTATTATAATTTATAATTTTACTTTTAACAAGAGCACTTATTAACTTAAAAATATACTTAAGTGTGAACTTAATGTAATGATTTCAGACACTTAATTGCATGTAATTTACAATTAAATTAAAATACATTATACATAAACATATGTACTTGCTTTTTTGACCCACTTAGGTGAAACTTAAGTACATTTGTTTATGTAATTTCATAATTATTTCAACAAATATGGTTTTTGAAATATACTTGAAATAATTGTCATTAAAAGTTTAATTTTTAATTAAAAAACCTTAGTATATTCAAACCATCTTTATTTTAAATCTATTATCAAATACTAGTTAAAATTATAATCAAGTACTTTGCTTTAGTATGTTAGTAAGCACATCAAAGCATGCACTCAAAAAAAAAAGTTGTTGAATGAACTTAAAAAAATTTGAGTAAACTTTTCCACGAAATTGAATTACATTTTCCAAACAATATCGAATTAGTTTGAAATGATTTGTTGTAATCTTGTTGTGTAAACTTAAATTATTTTAGTCAAGACAACAAGAAGAAAATTGGTCCATTCTACTAGATAAAGTTTAGCCATGCCTAATAGAGAAAGTTGTGTCAGGTTAACTACTCTGAATTTTGTCATGCCTACTATATAAAATAATGCCATGTTAACTACATTCAATTTGGTCATGTCTACTATATCTAACAATGCAATGTCAACTACAAACATTTTTGTACTGCATACTAGAAACAATTTAAATCATTACACTTATCTAACTTGACTCTACAGTTACTTCCAAATGAAAGTGAAATAATTGTGTTCTATTACATTAAAACCTTTTTACTGTATACCTATAGTCTACTGTGAAGAAAGTCAATATGTTAAAAGTCAATCCATTTAGTAAAAATCTGTATTTAAAACATGAGCACATTTAACCTTGAGTGTCTTATTGCTTAAAACTGCAAATATGGCAATTAAACATGCTCATTAAGTAAAGAAATGACAATGCAAATAAAACATGAGCATACAAGAATATAACAAAATGTTATTTTATTTTGTTTTCTTAAACATGATATTAAATGTGATTGAGAGACGTAATCACCTCTGCTCATCGTGCAAAAATTCAGATACAACAAAATCCTATGAGCATACAAGGAAATAAAACACAGCATTCACAAAGGGATCCTCAAACACAGCACACCTAAGTGAAGAGTTTTGTTTTCTGCGCCTGTGCTTTGGCAGACAATTTACACAAGTTCAGCTCGAGAATCATTTTTTGGAGCACCTTAAAAGTGTAATGGATCTACTTTGGATGAGTAAGATTTAAAGAGTATATTAGTCCAAGTAGCAGGGCTGTAGCCAATGCTACATTACCTAAACCAGAAAGCACCTCCACATCTTCCAGCACAATGCAGATATCTTCAGGGTCGTCTGTTGCATCAGCAAATTCATGCTTTACATCACAGAATCCCTAAAAGGTCTTCTTTATGTCCGCTTCGGTTCTTGCAGGG
Organism: Carassius auratus; assembly: GCF_003368295.1. Taxonomy (NCBI): domain Eukaryota; kingdom Metazoa; phylum Chordata; class Actinopteri; order Cypriniformes; family Cyprinidae; genus Carassius; species Carassius auratus. The sequence continues at coordinate 117,655 of NW_020525723.1, forward strand.
TCATAATCCTTTGAAAAAAAACAAACAAAAAAAAAAGTTATTTTTAGTGAACAACTTTACTTCCACAGCACATTCATACAGCCATCTTAAAACAATGCTATGGCGTTCGGTCACCAGATCACAACCCAACTCAACACCTTTGGCAGACTGTGTTCCACTTTATAATGTAAAATAATACAGTGCCTTTGTCAATATCACTCAATATCAGAAGGAAACAAGATGCATTAAGAGCTGGAGGGTGAAAACTTTTGGAATTTGAAGATCAAGGTAAATTGTACTTAATTTGTGTACCGGGAAAAATACAAGTATCTTCTGTTGCTTACGAAGGGCAGAACTAAATGGAAAACAATTATATTTCAACAAAATAAGACAAATTTGGCCATCTTCATCGTGTTCAAAAGTTTTCACCCCCCCCAGCTCTTAATGCATCTTGTTTCCTTCTGGAGCATCAGTGAATGTTTGAATCTTTTTAAATAGTTGTGTTTGAGTCCCTCAAATGTCCTCAGTCTGAAAAGATGTATCTCAAAATCATACAGTCACTGCTGGAAAGGGTTCAAATATGCAAAGATGCTGGAAAACTGAAGAATCTGCAGGACCTTAAAGATTTTTCTGAAGAACGCTGCTCAGTTTAACTATTCAGAACAATCAAGGGACTCATGCACAACCATCACAAAACAGAAAGACAGTCGAGGATCATCAGGTAACAGAACACAGTACTAAGAACCAAGGGTTCCCAAACTTTTGAGTGGGATTATTTTAATAATTTCAGCAATTTTTTTGTCTTGTGGACTAAATGTTAATATCTTTTATGTACAATATCTTACTCAGGACAGTACTAAATAAAAAATAACATGCATTTAGTATGATCTCTCTTATTATTTGAAAATTACTCATATTTTCAAAGATTCTGCAAGGGGTGCCCAAACTTTCGATCCCCACTGTATATATATATATATATATATATATATATATTTTTTTTTTTAAGTGTGACGTGACCCATACTCAGAATTCGTGCTCTGCTTTTAACCCATCCAAGGTGCACACAGACAGCAGTGAACACACACACACTGTGAACACACACCTGGAGAATTGGGCATCATTTATGCTGCAGCGCCCAGGGAGCAGTTGGGGGTTCAGAGCCTTGCTCAAGGGCAGCTCAGTCGTGTTATTGAAGGTGGAGAGAGAACTGTACATGCACTCCCCCCACCCACAATTCCTCCAGGCCCGAGACTCGAACTCACAATGCTTAGATTGCAAGTACGACTCTCTAACCATTAGGCCACGACTTACCCGTGAAGCCTGGAATTAAACTGCTGTTTTCATCAGGCCAGAAGAGAACTGGCACCCAGATTAAGTAAAGTTTCTCCCAAAGTTTATTTTCCATTTCTGTCACTAATTAAAGGGATAGTTCATTTTCAAATTAAATTTAGGTATGTTTTAGCTTACCTCAAGGGCATCCAAGATGTAGGTGTTTTTTGTTTCCGTAGTAGTTTACATTTTTATATTTTTAGGTCAAACCGTTCTTGTCTGTGACTAATATAATGGAGGTCTATGGTCACCACCTCAAAGAGCATGCACAGAGGAGTCCACATTAAACAATTCCCCACCGTAAGTACACATTGATGACCTAAGACACGAAACAAACGGTTTGTTGTTAGAAAATGAACTATTTATTTTGGTTTTATCTCCTGTACACAACCACGTCCAACTGATCTGAGTGCACGAGTGCTTCCTGACGTGACGTGCGCACGCGCTCTGGCTTAGTCTGCGCAAGCGCGGAAAGCACCGGAAGCGATCTCTCGTGCGTGTACATCACTCATTGTTTACTGTTTACCACACAATATACCACCAATCTGCATTGTCTGAAATATAATGCAGTAACTGTAATTATTAATTTGTTTATAATGCACCCTATAATCGTTGCAATTATAATAAACAACACATTACTCACTCTATTGACAGTGTGCCATTGGCTCCCTCTGGCATTGGATGTCGCCTCCAGTTTATACGTGGCATACTAAACACAATGTGCAAAACGCTGGGTCTCAACAGCGGAGAAAACTCAGGATCTTCAGTCAGGCAGGTGTGTGATGCGATACTGTCAATGTCCTTGTCGTCTTGTAGTTGTTCCATTCGTGACAACATATGCTCTCCACTTCTGTCGGCATCTCACAACACTTGCTACTAAAACACCACCAATTTTTAAGAGATCTCGGTCTCTGAGGCTTGAAGACATACTGACGTAGCGGATGCTTCCATGATCGCTCCTGAGTACTTTATCTGTGTATTCTGGTTTAAATATGGCTGTGACAAATTCAACGTTGTCTGTTGATGTATTGAAATCATCTTCCATTGCAATTTCCTGTACGTATAAATATGTTTAAATCTTCACAGTGTAAGGTAACACTCTGTGTAAACCATAGACAGTAAGTGTAAACAATGAGTGTGGTTTCCGCGCTTGCGCAGACTAAGCCAGAGCGCGCACACGTCACACAACAGGAAGTACTCGCGCCCTCACATCAGTTGGACGTGGTTGTGTACAAGACAAGAACAGTTTGACCTAAAAATATCAAAATGGGAAATACTGCGGAAACAAAGACACCTACATCTTGGAAGTCCTTGAGGTAAGCTAAAACATACCAAAATTTAATTTGAAAGTGGACCATCCCTTTAAGTTTTGGTTCCTTGCCACTGCCACCTTTGGCGAATGGGGATGCTTGACTGATTGCATAGACACTATTGGAAGAGAGTTGAACTGGATGATGACATCACTGAATAATCAATGAACTGACTTTTTCTTAAACAAAACAAAAACTGTCTGTTTGTTATTGTCCTCTTGCATTACCGACAAACTATTTTCCTGTTTAATTATGCTGCTTTGACAATGTGTATTGTGTAAAGTGCTATATAAATAAAGGTGAATCGAATTGACTATTAAGAACTGTGCTTATCAAACAGGATGATATCACGTAAACCTAAACCAGTGGCTGTGAGGAGTACAAAGGTTTAAAGAGAAGTTAACATCAGTCATTTAATTCATATCTGAGCTTTACAATTTACTCAATATTTTAAAATTAAAAAATGTACATTAACTCTTTACCCATCATCAGTTTTGATGGGGAATGTCTTTTGATATTTAAAAATACAAACGTATATATAAGAAAGTGTCTCTGCTTTTAAATTGAAAATTTTTTAGGCGCAGTTCATGTCACGTCTTTTGCAAGGTCAAGTTTGTTGCTACTTGTGATAACTGTTTGTAACGAAAAAGAACTCACCAAATACTCCATCATATTCATCTTCATTCAGGTAGATGCATAGCCCCTTGAGAATGCACTCTTGCTTGGTCTCCATGGTGGCATTGTAAGAAAACAGACAAAACATTTTTTCAAGTTTCTGATATTCATACATGACACCCTCCAATACACATCTCTGAGCCATTATGCATTACAGAGCACTATATCAATAGCTTGTATTAAAAAGCAATATATAAAAAAACTGAAAAATAAATAAATAAAAATGCTACCTGAGATATTGGCAACATCACATCTTGAATCTTTTTTCTAAACACTCCACCCTTTTTGGTAAACACTTTTAGCAGATCATCAGAGAACAGATCCAGTTTGGACATGAATTTTGGAGGGTAAAGGAAGGGTTGTGATCCGATGAAATTCATCATTTATCTGAAGACATAAGTTACAGAGGTCTTGTTTATGGGCAATTCAGCAAAGACAAAAAAGGTTAAAATGCTACAAAGAAAACAAAATATTTAGTACAGGGTGAGGGTGAGAACTTATTTATGAAAGAAATCATTTTCGATTATTCCTCTTGATATATTAATCGCAAGTAACAGAATAACATTAACTTACACATACAAGCGCTTGGAGAAACAAAACGTTATTAGCTGACTACACAGACATAATGTCGGTCCATGACCATAATCTAGCTAGCAGAAGAAATGCAAAAACTCCACTTACAATTACTGAAGCAGCGAAATGTAATACTTACGTCGCTAAAGCACTATTTGTTGTTTAAGACGAGAGACTCCGTGAACGTGGTGAATTCAGTCACGAGCACGTGAACTTAACAAGCGTGACTAATCTAAAGCCTTGGATTGGCTGCTGTGCGCTTTGATTGGCATCTCAATCGTTTTAACAATGACGAGCAATAAATTAAATATAGATGAGGAAGACCTAAAATATACATTTGAAACTTTGTCACCCTAAGGACAGCTGAATGCGGAGTAAGAATTTAAAATCCTAGGGGACAATTTGGCAATTTCGGGCGTGTCTTATGGCCCTGGTTTTATACATTAATTCATGGTACTGAAGGGTTTTCTGTTCTCTCGTGTTCCGCGATTCTTCATTTTAACGTTATTTGATACTTTTAGTAAAAAAAGAAAAAAAGAAAGTCTGCACCACGTGCTGAATCCAGAAACCTAACATCAGCTACAAACTACACACTTAAGAGCTATTTTCATACAGTGCTTATAGAAAAATAACTTTCTGGTATGCAACAAGATATTAAGAAAGCATATTTTAATTAGTTTGTTAATTAAATAAAATTAGATGGACGGTGATAGATAAGAAAAAAAGGCCACTTACCCAACTCACATGTTTGCTGCTGAGCAATCCATCTGCATCCGTTTCCGTTGATGACGTGCATCCGGTTAAGACGAACAAAAAATATTCTTGTTGACTCAATTTAAAAAAATGTTGTAAACCTAATTTTTTGAAAATTACATTGTTTCTGTTAAATATAATTAAGTTGACACCATTTTTACAAAGAGTTATGTTGTATGTGATCATTTTAATTAATTAAATTGAACAAAGAGCAAAAATCATTTTTTTGAGTGTGGCAAATGATTATTAAAACTTCTAAAAGTGCGTAATTATGTAAAAAAAAAAAAAAGTCAAAAAAACTGTGTGAAAAAAATTTCATGCAGAAAATACTACTAAATTTCTCAAACAATTACGAACAATTAACGGAATTAACACAGAATTAAAAATGAAAAGTAATGAAGGGAAATACTATTTTATTTTAAAATATACTTAAAAAACAATAAGTATTATATTATCTGTAAGTAAAGAAAAAAAAAAGATTAAGTACACTTAACTTTTAAGTACACTAAGTGCACATTTAATACATTATGCACATTTCTTTTTATTTTATGTATTTATGAATTTTTTACAAGGGATTGTTTGTGACTAATAATATAAAAATGATCAAAGAGGATGATGCATCTGGTGTTTTTGGTCTCTTGTTCGTCTAAATGTGTAGAAATGCAGTGGTTTTGATTGACGCGTGTGCAGGGGTTGACACTAATCCCTCTTTAATACCATTAAAACAGCCTAAAGAAGGGAAAGACTTCACGCTCAGTCAATCATGCTTAGAAAAGACTTTAACTCTGTGCTCTTCAGTGTGTGTATGTGATACTCATGTTTGCATGTGTGTGTGTGTGTGTGTGTGGTGGGGTATTTATTCTTTCCTGTGTATTTGTTTGCTATAGATCAGAAATGTAACAAACACAAACAATAATTTAACCCTGGTTTGCTGCCATCAAAGTTGTGGAGCTTATGGAGAACCAGCAAACATCTCCAAACTCCAAACACAGATCCCTCACCACAACAGCTCTCAGATCAGCTTCAGGTGCTTCAGAAACTTTAGAGACTTCAAGTGGAATTCAATACAGGTGCCAAAATATACATTGACACTCATTCATAACAGGTTTATGTTTTTAGTTTATGCATTATCAATTTGAGTCAGTTCCTAGAAAAATAAATAGATAAAAATTATGAACACATACAATAAAAAGTGAACTTTGAGCAGCTCTGATCATTCAGTCAGTGGAGAATTTAATGAGGAACGATTTATTTCATTTTGAGATTATTTCAGGCAATTAATACAAAATAAATGGTCTTTAAAAAGTATTATTAAAGTACAACTATATAATATACATTTTCTATATATAATAACTATGTGTAATAATAATTTATTAAAATGTTCATTGAATATAACATTGTAATAGATTCAATAATTTTGCATTAAAATGCAATAATATTTTTAAATGGCAAATCTGAGCACATAAATATTGTTAATAACAATAAAATAAAAAGTTATGTTTTTTTTTTCATTTATATTTAAAAATTATATATCTAATTCAACACTGTCGAGTTTAATACCAAAACTCCCAAGACATAATATGAGAAGGACTCTCACAGTTGTCTAGAAGAAATGTTTTTATATTAATGAGATATCATTTGTTTCAAGTTTCTTATTATTTGAGTACCATATATAAATTGACCTGATAAATCCTTTTATACAGCCTTTTTACATTGACCTTTGATGCAGTTATGGACATGCATTGCAGGTCTCTCTCTCTCTCTCTCTCTCTCTCTGTGTGTGTGTGTGTGTGATTTTTCCAGCCACCTCTTTCACATCCATACAGCACAGATACATGTGCACTACAAAAGAGCAAAAGATGTCATTAAACACTGGAGCTTTCCTCTGATGGTACTGAATGGAAAATACCCTGTAGTCCACACACACACACACACACACACACACACACACACAAGGCACATTTACCACGTTTAACTGCATTCTGACCCTATCAAAGCTTATAAACCACATCAACTCCACTCTGTAAAATTCAAAGCTCTCAGATGTATCTAGGATGTTAAAAAATAATTTATTTAAACTTAAAATAATGCAAAAAATGATGTTCTTCGTCAGTATTTTTGTCTTGTTTTCCAGTACAAATATCTGCATCCTGCTGGAGGATATCAAACATGTTTTCATTGGTCAAGCGCACACCTTCCTGTGCGAGTTTGTTGTGATGGGAATGATTTTAAAGTCTGCTAGTGTGTGATCCTCAGTTGTTTAGTGTATGATGGCCAGTTTTCCCTTTGACTGTTCGTTTGAAAGATTTTAGAAGTCATGTAGATTCCAGTCTTAATGAGTCTGAAGTTAAATGCTGAGAGGGTAAAGGGAGCGTGTGTTTGTCCGGGACCCCAGAGTAAACTCCGGCCCCAATACAACGGCTCCTGAAGCTCATCACTCACTGCTCAACATAATCACACACAGACATGCAATCTTCCTGATTAAGATCACAACATAAACACAGAGAAGAGGAAAGGAAGTGTGTCGGGGGATCTTTGAAAAAAGAACTTGAAGAAATGGATTTGAATAAATCTCATGAAATCTGTAAAAATGTCCACAATGAAAAAAATAAATAAATACAAATAATTGAAGACAAATCATAATTTTAATTTTAAGTTTTTATAGTGCAATGGAAATACACTATTATTTTTTAATAACAGTGCAAAATTTTGTTGAAAAAAAAATAAAAAAATACAACAGCATTTGCAAATTTACAAAATACAACTGTAGCGTAATGTGTTTCTACTCAACCTAAAAAATGAATAATGTTAAAATAATGAGAAAGATGTTTTTGCATCAAATCAACAATGATGTTTTGAGAGGAAATTAAAATAATTTAACAATTATGTTAATAAAACTATGAATTTTGTTAGTCTGCCTACCTAGACAGCATTAATAATTTGTATGTGAATATATATATATATATATATATATGCCCGCATAAAACTGAATTATGAGAAATCATACTAACACACAGAAAATATAAAATGCTACAAAAGTCCCTTTAATTAAGTAGCAATAGCAGCTAAGGATAGGAAGAGGACAGAGTTGTAATCAGATGAGATTGTGTGTGTGTGTGTGTGTGTGTGTGTGTGTGTGTGTGTGTTTGAACAGCTGCTATTCCTGAGTTTGGCAGCTCTATTCAGAATGAAGTTTACTCAGCTCGACCATAACAGCAAACAGAGTATGAGCGAATAATGGAGCATGCATACAAAAGACAACACACACACACACACACACACACACACACACACACACACACACACACAGAGAGACCACTGTGCTACACTTGCTTTACACTTCAAAATAAAACCATAGCCTCAGCAAAGAACTTACCAAGAGCTTTTGGTGGCTGTATAAGGTTCTTGAGCTGAGCTATACAGTGTTTAAGAGACTTTGTAAGTTCTCCAGATCTTAAAGCACTAAAACAGATGCTTTAAAGAGTTCTCTTATGATATACATTTTCCTAAAACCTTTACTGGAAGCTTAATTTCAAGCATCTATTAGGAAACCGAAGTGCGTAGAAGCTGATCAGAGGGTAATTTCTTACAGACCAGAACAGATCTTAGCTCATGGTCTACATATGGTCTCTCAGATGTCCAGGTTTAGTGTAGGTAGTAGAAGAAAACCCTGGCCGCAGCATCTGTGCCGTATCAAAGCCAGATCTGACCACAAGCCTGAATGAGTCCATTCTCTCTCAGCTTCTCATTGGCTGTGGTTCAAATCCCAGAGCTGAGCGACCCTGCTGGGCAACATTATTGGGTATCACAGGCATATTCATGCTCAAAATTGGCAGGGTAGGCAAACTAACAAAAATTTAATACGTAGAAAAAAAAATATTAAGCAGAATACACAAATTCATTTTCATTGCTATAGTGAAATTAAGAAATTATTTGTGACAAATTGTACATTTACATCATATGGCAAAGTTACTTACTAAACTAAAAAAAAAAATCCTAATAAAATAATGAGAAATAGGTTTTTGCAACAAAGTAGTGATAAACTTTGGGGAAAATGTGCTGTATTTGCATCAAAATAATAATAAAATAATATTAAAACAATGCTAAAATTAATGAGTTACATGAATAAAAATGAATGCAGAAAATTAATCAAAATTATTAATGGTCCTATTTATCCTAGCCAAATAGTATTAAACTAAACTTAACTAAACTAACTTTTTCACATTAAAGCAATGATAAACTTTGGGGGAAATGTGCTGAAATGCCATAAAAATATAGTAAAAAATAAATAAAATGGTTTTAATAGAATAAAATTATTAAGTTATATTATAAAAAGAGAAAATAGAAAAATAAAGAAAATTAATAATAAAAAAAAAATATTAATGGTCTTTAGGCAAATCCATGCCCAAAATGCTGAACATATAATAATTATTATGCAAAATATATATATAATTATTATTTTATATATATAATTTTTTTTTTTTTGCATAATATATATATTGGGCATATTTAGGCCAAAGGTGCTACCTTAAATAATAATCACTCACTAAATAAAACATATCTAGATACTTGTGGCTAAGCAATCACCTAGCAACCACACACAACACCCTACCAACCACACCCTGGCAACAAGCCTGGCAACACCCTGGCAACAAGCCACAGCAGGTTGAATGAGCAAACACCACTCAAATGTCCAGGTAAAAATAAATATATGCTGTATACATTTTATATATAGTTACACACTTTTCCTCCCTTACTATCTATCTTAGTAACCTAATCATTGACCTAACAATCGTTTCCCTAAGTCTGAAGCTGTTTAATGAGTCACTCTCCTCATCTGGCCTGTTTCCATGTTGTGTTTTTTCTCTGATGTAAAGCAGACGTCGCTGTTTAGCAGCTCAGCAGGGCTCTATTCGCTGCTAAAGTGAGCGATCTGACAATATTCCCAGAGCTGCAGTAACTCGGATGCTAATTGCTGTATAAGGCTTGCAGCTGCTTGGCATAAACACCGACCAATCAGAAAGAAGCCAGCACATGATTGGCAGGAGGATATTGCTACTACCCCCACCTCCCGAAGCGTCCCATTGGCTGACACAAAGAACAGTTTATTTTATATGAGTTGCATCTGTGCAAACCAATAAAGCCTTGTAGAAGCACATGAGTGGTGAGCCAGATTTTCCTCAAGATCTATAGCGTTGCTTAATCTCTGGCTTAACGCAGATGTCAAAAGGCCAGCGCGGCCTCCGGAGCAGATGTCCAGTATACACCATATGAACTACTTCTGGAGAGAATCAAAGTGAAGAGATCATGACGGAGAGTTAATTAAGTGGACGCTTCTTGAAGTGAAGAGCTCTTGCTTATAGGCTCTGTTCCAAGATCTAGTGAGCTGCCTAGCTGTTTATCGCCTACGTAGGGAGCATAATAACCTGAAAAAAGCTACATGAAAGCTCTATAAATTGTATACAAAAAGCAAAGTGCTCCAGCAGAAATAATGCATTGCTATGCTATAAAAGATAATACTCTAATACGAATTTACAAATTTACATTTCTTAACATTTTATTGTTCAAAAGCAGCTTTTATTTTACTTATATATTCTAATAATACTTAATAGATAAAATATATGTAATATAGAAATAGAACTTTAAGTAAGAAATAAAATTACTTATATACAGTGTATTATATATATATATATATATATATATATATATATATAATAGAAAATATATAGAATGGGTTAATTCAATATACATACCAATAAAAATTATTATAAGTATAAATTGGAATTGTATATAATGAATAGAATATAAAAATATAATTTTTAAGAATATAATAAAATTCTACATTATTTATTACACATATTAATGTACAAAAAGATACACACATACATAAATATTTAATTTTTATATATACATATGTACATATTATATATATATATATATATGTCTATTCATATGTATGTAATATGTATAATAAATTATAATTATATTCTGTACATATGTATATTATAAAGATACTTGATACTTTTAAGTATAGACTATATTTACTCATAAAATATATGCAATACAGAAATATAATTAGAAGTATGAGATAAGATTATTTATATGGGTGTGTATATATATATATATATTATAAAATGTTTTTAATACAATGAAAACTGTATTTACAGTGATCTCAGTTTGATAAAAACATTTTAGGCCTATGTTAGGCCTATTAATTGCAATGATTTAATGTCCACGGTTATTCAAACAACAAATTATATAGAAAAAGCAAGCAAAGAACACAAGCTGAGCTGCTCTCAGAAAAACGGTTTACTTTAGCTGCATTCATCGTCAAACTTAGCACATATGCAAAGATTCAGCTGGATCACAAATGATTCGTGCAAACAAAGACGTGTTTATGTAGATCTGGAGCACATTACCTTCATTACCTGTGCTGAAACGCTACTGTCAATCAAACTATTGTGGGAGGGGCCTGTCTGTGTGACGTCACAAAGACAGGCATCTGAGATCAGCTCGATTTGAGAAAGGTGTAAAGATTTAACGAGATTAAAAAAGCACTGGGGGCTTTTTTATAATCTTTATCATTATAGGATGGTTGTATACACACACTGCCAATACACATTTCAGTTCAAACAATTTGTACAAGTGCATTTAGCATCCAATGACTCCTTTAAGACGCTGTCTAGATAGGCAGCTCACTGGCTTTTGGAACAGAGCCCCAGTTTAGCACCCATGAGGTTACAGCACTGAAACGCAAACGTTGAATAAGGGTGAGTCTTTGCCTGAGGCTGGATAAACTCACAGTCCAGTTTTAAATTACAGCTGACCCTTGTGTTCGGCCCAGGGAGACTTAACAAACAGTAATATGGGTCGTTTTGAAGAGGAGGTCCTCAAGCATGTGAAAGGAGGACTGCCCTGGAGACTATTTGACAAGGGCCCTTAATCTGTGGGTGGAGGTTTACGCCGGTGACCCAGCTGAGAGATTACAGCGAGTCTCAAGTGCCTCACCTCGACCCAGATCAATCCCTCTTTGAGGAGCTTTAGCCACATCTGAGAGTGACGCTGGATCAGTGTGTGTGTTTTCCCACCATTTTACAGACCTTTGGCTGTGCAAAGGGATGTTTGTTTGAGTTTTAATTAGCACTGGTAATCCTTAGATTATTAGACCTGAGGTCTGGAATGTTTACTCGGCCAAAGCCTGCGAAATATCTGGCTAATTAATTATTGATGCTTTAAAATTCCTCATTCATTTGATCCTCTCTTTTAAAAAAGCAAGAAAACATCTCCTATATATGTCAACAAACATCTGCATCATAAATCTAACAGTCTCTAATAATTAGTTAGACTGGTTAATTGACCACTGACCCAGGCATCGAAATGCATGCATGATTAGCGTTAATGGTGTAAATCCTGCTAAATATGAAGCAGTGTTGTTGTTTTGTTTTTTTTTATTATTCAAAAACAGTTTGCTTCCCCTCTCACACATCTGCCAATTTATATGTTTCAAATGCAAGACATTGATGTTTGTAAATGGCAGCCTATTCCCTTTTGTAGTGTGTACATATACTATTTATCATCAAACTGTGATGACTGTGACTAAATTCAGTACATATTTGTCTGCCATATGTTGCCACCCCTCAAAAATTCCTGCCCCCTTCTCGCCACCCCAGCAACATTTTTCTAGATCCGCCCCTGATTATAAGTGCAGTATGGTGTACCTCAAGGCTCAGTATTAGGGCCGTTACTCTTCCCACTTTACATATTACCCTTGGGAGATATCATCAGAAACACTGTGTTAGCTTTCACTGTTTTGCTGATGATACTCAGCTCTATATTTCAATAATTACTTACTGCAAAATTCTGAAAAAAAGAGGTGTTAATTATAGGAGCTAAATATTCTGCATGTAGAAACCTAGAATGCGGTCTAAGACTTGATGGCTGCTCTGTCAATTCTTTGTCATCAGTTAGGAACCTATTGTGCTATAGCAATCTTTCCTTAGAAAGCCACGTTTTCTAGAATTTGTAAAACTGCATTTTATTATCTCTAAAATATATATAAATTACGACCCTCAATGTCAAATGCAGAAATGTTAATCCATGCATTTATAACCTCAAGGTTAGATTATCGTAATGCTTTATTAGGTGATTGTTGTTCAGCAAGTTTAATAAAAAAAACCTCCAGTTGACCCATTACTTATTGCTTATTACTTATAAAGCCCTGAATGGTTTAGCACCTCAGTATTTGAATGAGCTCCTTTTACATTATACTCCTCTACGTCCGCTACGTTCTCAAAACTCTGGCAATTTGATAATACCTAGAATATCAAAATCAACTGCGGGCGGCAGATCCTTTTCCTATTTGGCGCCTAAACTCTTGAATAACCTACCTAACATTGTTTGGGAGGCAGACACACTCGTGCAGTTTAAAACTACATTAAAGACCCATCTCTGTAACCTGGCTTACACATAAAGTATTAATATGCTTTTAATATCCAAAATCCATTAAATTATTTTTAGGGTACATTAATTAGGAAAACCGGGATGGGGAACACTTCACGTAACACACGATGTACGTGCTAAATCGTTAGAAGAATGACATAATATTTGTCTGTTTCTCTCTTATTCTGAGGTCACCGTAGCCACCAGATCCAGTCTGTGTCCAGATCAGAGGGTCACTGCAGTCACCCGGATCCAGTACGTATCCAGACCAGATGGTGGATCAGCACCTAGAAAGGACCTCTACATCCCTGAAAGACAGCAGAGACCAGGACAACTAGAGCCCCAGATACAGATCCCCTGTAAAGACCTTGTCTCAGAGGAGCACCAGGACAAGACCACAGGAAACAGATGATTCTTCTGCACAATCTGACTTTGCTGCAGCCTGGAATTGAACTACTGGTTTCGTCTGGTCAGAGGAGAACTGACCCCCAACTGAGCCTGGTTTCTCCCAAGGTTTTTTTCTCCATTCTGTCACCGATGGAGTTTCGGTTCCTTGCCGCTGTCACCTCTGGCTTGCTTAGTTGGGGTCACTTCATCTACAGCGATATCATTGACTTAATTGCAAATGATTGCACAGACACTATTTAACTGAACTGAGTTGGATGATGACATCATTGAATTCAATGATGAACTGCCGTTAACAGTCATTTTGCATTATTGAAAAACTGTTTTCCTAATTAATGTTGTTCAGTTGCTTTGAAACAATCTGTTTTGTTTAAAGCGGTATATAAATAAAGTTGACTTGACTTATTTTACTGCAAAAGTATGTGACATCAATGTCCTCATTTTCTTCTTTAAAAACACAGGAACTCACATCCCACTAATGCACTATTATTTTCAAACGCTGAAAAAGTTCAAATTCCCAATCTATTTGTATGATTTGGTCTTCGGGCTGGAACACTGGAGAACAGAGAGCCAAGAACCAACTCTGTCTCAGCTTTAAGAGTAAATATTGCATCTGTGCTGACACTCGGCTTTGACTCCACAACAAAAGACCAAAACGGAGTCCGGGTCATTGTCAGAGCGACATGTTTCCATAGCAGCACTGGTGCATTGTGGGATGTTGGATCCCAATGAAGACTGAGCTGAGAGAGGATGAATCCTGCAGACTGAAAGAAATAGGTCCAGTTCTCAGAACTTTTGTGGTTTGTGGCGACTATTACAGTAGAGGCTTCAATCATACAGTAATTTATGAGATATTTAGAGTCAGTTCAAGTTGTTTTTATTTTTATAAAGAGTCAATTTAAGTTTTTTATGTAATATGTATACAATTAAATACAAATGTGCATCTTTACCACTGTATGTGCCATGACCATAATTAGATACAAAACATGCCTATATTAAAAATAATTCAAATAAAACCAGATTTTCAAAAACTAGACCTTCCATAGTTATACTGCAAAATAAAAAAATATTAAAGAATTTAGGCAAAATGTATAAATATAAATATTAAAGACATGGTAAATTTTGGTTAATATATATAAGCCATGCATGGTAAATGTTCTTGTAAAGGTGCTTTACCGAAAACCAGCCCCTTCAGAATGAGGTGATTCAACTTACTAAGCAAACAGAGATCTGGAGAGCAGACGCTCAAACAGTACATGTGAAGATTACCATAGAAACCATGAGAAAATAATCACCTACAGTCCAGGGGAACTAGAAGAACAATGGCAGAAACACGTTTGTTTCATTTTAATTTAGTTTAAAATAACTATAGACTAAAATCAGTGCTTTAAGTGGCCCAAAAGAGGTGCCGGTACTCTATTATAGCCAAAAAAAAATATATATATATATATTTTCTGTTTTGTTTTTTTTTTTTTGTTTTTTTGATGATTCCCCTCATCCCCTGACAACAATGTTAAAGGGCTTTTATATCTACAGCAGTCATCAGGCAACCTTAATAATAAATCCTTTTATTAGTTTGCGGATTTGCTTGAGCTAGAAAGAACTACTGAACATAAATAAAATGTGCAAAAGGATTTTGAAAAAATACCCTTAGAAAGAGCTACTAAAGAGCTACTGCATTACTGCATTCAAACTCCCGAACTGACACAAATTATTCACGCTCCGAACTCCCGAACTGATTAAAATAATTCACGATCCCCAAACTGACTCAAATGATTAGAAAACCTGCTTTGAACTCGCTACGAACTCCCGAACTAATTTAAATGATTCGCGTTCCCCAAAGTGACTCAAATGATTCGCGAACCCTATACGAACTCTCGAATTGATTCAAATGATCCGCGAAGCCGCTCCGAACTCCCGAATTGATTCAAATGATTTGCGATCCCCAAACTGACTCAATGATTCGCGAACCCGGTCCGAAATCCCGATCTGACTCAAATGATTCGCGATCCCGCTCCGAACTTCCAAACTGACTCAAATGATTCGCGAAACCGCTCCAAACTCCCGAATTGATTCAAATGATTTGCGATCCCCAAACTGACTCAAACGATTCGCGAACCCGCTCCGAACTCCCAGACTGACTCAAATGATTCGCGAACCCGTCCCGATTTCTCGAACTGATTCAAATGATCCGCTAAGCTGCTCCGAACTCCCGAACTGACTCAAATGATTCGCGATCCCGCTCAGAACTCCCAAACTGGTTCAAATGATTTACGCTCCATAGGCTACTCCGAACTAGGCAGAATTAGGAAGCGTGCATTGTGAAGGGCGCTCTGAAAAGTGGCAGTGAAGGCAAAGGATTAAAACCTCTATTAAAACAGATGTCCAAATGAACGTACTGGTACGCTAAAAGCACGTTCTGGGCGCTCAGAGAGATGGTGGTACGCTCAAGAGCTATATTTGGAAATGGCGGTACTGAGTACCCACTTAAAGCACTGACTAAAATAAAAACTATAAAATAACGCACAACAAAATTAGTAAAGCTTTAACTAAAATTAAAAAAGTAAACAAAAACTAAACATAAAAATAGAAAATCTAAAGAAATAAACATAATATATATAAAAAAATACAATGTTTAAATTAGATTTTTACATCAAAAAACATCATAACTCAGAATTAATGGGCTATTTTCTGTCCTGTTTTGACCCCACTTTTGACCCGGAAGTAAACGCCCACTGCTCTGATTGGCTGACAGTTGTGTGTGTTTGAAAGCTACATCCTTCAAAGATAATAAATAATCAACACATATCAAACGATCTGTAATAAAAGCAGTGGTGCGACATCATTGTCAGATCCAATATATTCAGCACAGCACCGTCTTATATATACTATATTACAATCAAATCTAATCTTGAAAAACTATATAACGTTGGAAAGGTCTAAGACTCCCAAATATATATTTTACCAATATTTATGTAGGAAAAGTAATAGATGAAGTTATGACAAGAGTGCACCCTCAGAAATCTACATTACAAAAGGAGCTTTGACCTTTGTTTAAAAAAAAGACTTCCTCATTGCCTTTTTCTCTATCACATTTTAGAAATCATGAGAAGTTATATATCACTTGAAAACATAAAATCTCAAAATTCAGTCTTTAAAACCCATTTTAAAATCAGACATTGCATTACCATGTAAATGGTACATCAACATCATGTTACAAAATGTTTTCAGTCATGAATTATAAAAATTTAGGTTTGTATCATGCACATTCAAGTCTATCTTCAAAAACGTGAGTGACAGTTAAGGGGTTAAAGAAGAATAAAAATTACAAGAACACACAACAAAATTACCAAAACAAATGAAAACAAAAAATATAACATATTTATATATTTAAATATTTTACATTTCATATTTAGTATTTTATATATATATATATATATATATATATATATATATATATTAGATATACTTTCACATGTAGAGCTTTCTCTGGTGATTCCAACCACACAAAAAGTTCACAAACAGAAAAAAAAAAATCTGAATATGTCTTTAACTAAAGCAAACAACACACAGTGACTTTGAAACATTAGATCAGGGTCAGACTCGAGGGCTTGAGTCACATACAGAAGAGAAACAAATAAATAAAACTGTCTCTCTCCCACAAACACACTGTAACCCAGACACTATAAAGAACGAACCCTGAACAACAGTGAAGGCAGAACAAAACAGTGGTTTGGAAATATGCGCTGCGTGCCTAAGCATGCAAATGTCTAATTTTATCTGCTGATAGGGATTTCTCAAGACTTGCTTCACATTTGAGCCGATACTTGATGCGGCCAGCGTTCATCAACAAACAGGCTGAGCTGAATTCCTCGTGCTGATGTCATTACCCAAACATCAATGAGCTGGGTGGGTCTGTGTGTGTGTGGGTGTGTGTTTTTGTGACAAATCAGGACACAACTGTATAATGACATGGGTATGACACAGGTATTACAAGGAAAGGGTGGCTTATGAGGACGCTTATAAATCATACAGAATGAGTTTTTTTGGAGAAAGTAAAAATGCACAAAGTTTCCTGTGAGGGTTAGGGTTGGTGTAGGGCCATAGAATGTAGTTTGTACAGTATAAAAACCATTACGCCTATGGGATGAACCCACTTTACACAAAAACAAACGTGTGTGTGTGTGTGTGTGTGTGTGTGTGTGTGTCCAACCGACACTGCTTACGTCACAACAACAGTCAAACTTTAAAGAGTGCAATGAAAAACCACTGCAGTGCTGCAAACTCCAACTCATGAGAATAAAAAAAGATCTCAATAATAACTCTATTGTTTTTCCTATGTATAAAAAGTGAAGTTTTTAAAACAGTTTAAAAAACATCTGCCCCTAACGCCCAAGCAACTGCATAGCAACACCATGGCTAAGACCCAGAAAATGAATTCTCCAGAAAAGGAAAAAAAAATAAGGTTTGCATCTTCAAAAAAAAAAGAAAGAAAAAAGAAAATAAGAAGATAAAGTTAAATAAAATAAATAAATAAAATAACATTTTGAGAAATTTTATTTCATTAGAAAATGAAAAAGAAAATTATATATATATATATATATATATATATATATATATATATATATATATATATATATATATATATATATATATATATATATATATATGTATATATATATATATATATATATATATATATATATATATGTATATATTCCAGAGATACTTTTAAATAAGAAGTAAATATTATAAAGAGTAAATAAATTAAATATTTTGACATAATTAAATTTAGAAAATTAAAATAATTACGATAATATATTTCATATTGTTTGAAGTAGTATTTGAAATAATAAAATACATAAATAAATAAAAATAATTACTAATTAAAATAAAAAATGACATTGAGATTTTAAGTTTAAAATAAGAATAAAACATGATATCTTTTTTTTCTTGGTTTATTTTTAAAATAAGAAATAAAGTCTACAAATATATCTAAAAAAATTAATTGTGAGATATAAACTGACAATTATCTTCTTCAATATTTTACTCTGAGGGGGAAACGGCTTCCAGCTGAATAAGAAATGAAGTTTGTATTTCCAGGAAACATAACAGAGACATAAGAGAGTCTGCTCATCAAACACAAACACCAGCCGTATGCAAATATCCAGCACAAAGCCCGACAGCACAGACCCATCGATCACAGCAGACGTGGTCCTGTCTTCAGCTCAATGAGTTCACACCGAGTGTGTTAAAGATTCATCAAAACACTGCAGCTCTGAAGACGGATCAGTATCAGGCCTCACGTCCTCAAAGCGTTCCCATCGGCCTCAGGCTAACACGCAGAACTGGTTGCAGGTGTTTGACACCCACTGTCTTTCTCTCCCTCCGGCAGTCGTTCACCTGCTCAACCGCCCACAACATTCACAGTTCACGCTCAGAGATTCATGTCTGAATGACTCCCATGGGTGACCCTCAGCACCTCACTCTTCAACAACACACTACACACGTGCATGGACAGGACTGGATGCATATGTTTGCATGAGAAACAATGTTTTCTCCACAATTTACATTGTTTCAAAGCAGCTTTAAAGACAATCATGATGTTAATGTTTATAGTGTCTTCATATCTTGATCTGATCAGAGCTGGGGCAAGAATAAAGTTCACATTTTGCGATGATTAAAGCAGATCCAGCATTTGAGATTTGCTACATGTGACCCTGGATCATAAAAACAGTCTTAAGTGTATTTTTTTTTTTAAACTGAGACTTATACAGTATCTGAAAGATGAATAAATAAGCTTTCTATTGATGTATGGTTTGTTATGATCAGACAATATTTGTCTGAGACACAACTATTAGAAAATCTGGAAATAGAAAATGTCAAAATATTGAGAAAATGGCCTTCAAAGTTGTCCAAAATAAGTACAAATAAAACTTAATATCCTAATGATTTTTGACATAAAGGAAAAATCCATAATTTTGACCCATACAATGTATTTTTGGCTATTGCTACAAATATACCTCGGAGACTTAAGACTGGTTTTATGCTCCAGGATCACATATATTTATGCTATTTTTCATTTTTATTTTTTATATTTTCTGTTCTCACTGTGATTTTACTTAGTTTTAGCCATTTTATTTTGTGCTTTTGTTATTCTTTGTTAAATTTGAAATATAAACATTTTTATATGATTTAAAATAAGCAACAAATACAGTAAATAAATCAAATAAAAATACAACATAAAATATTTTTTATAGTTTAAAAACTAAATACAATATTATATACAGTAGAAATAAGAAATAAATATTATATAAATAAAATATATGAATTAAAATATTACGTATAAAAATATATAAAGTAAAACATTTTAAAATTTACAATAAGACAAAATAATACACAAATACAAAATTAAATAATTTAAAATATGAGGTAACATTTTGAGATATAATATTTTTTTACTCTGAAGCATTTTCATTGTAATTTAAATTTATTTTGTCAAAATTAAAATATAAAGTAACATTGTTTTTAGATTTTATTAACTGTAATTTCAGTTTTAGTTGTAGTTATTTTAATAAATCAACTCAATGACAATAATAAAATAAAAGTTTTACCTTTTTTAATAAAAACATTCTTTAAGTTAATATTTGTTTCATTTCAAGTAATGCAACCGTTTTAGTTTTAGCTTTAGCTTTAATTTAATAAACCTATATATACTGGCCTTCGCAAGTATACCATATGTAGATAAAGTTAGACTTACATAACTTTATATAAAGAGCTGAATAATAACACTGTAGTTAAATTTTAATAATAATAATTAAAAAAATGGTGGTTGAGATTTGCTATAGTACATCGCTTTTTGTGAAAACACTTTATGAGAGCTGTGATAAATATTTGTAAAATTATATAAACAATAATCCAGCTGAGATTTGTTATATAGTATATATTGCGTGTGCTGTGTGTTTGCACATACAGTTTGATGCAATACAGTGTATCCAACTTTATATAGCACTGTGCAATGAAATAGTTTTCATATGTTTGTGAGGATATAAACAATCACGCAGCCGAGATATTGAGCATCGATTTAGTTTAGTCCCATCAAAAGCTGAGAGGCACACACACACACACACACACACACACACACACACTTTCATCCCCGCATTAACTATCAGCCACAGACTGAGTGACAGGAGCTTCAGTGTGTCTTCATCTGTGCCAGGGTTTCTTTTGTGTGGGCGGGACACAGGGGCGTCTCGGAGGAGTGTGTGCTCACAGCTGCCAGCGGGGAGGCTGATGACAGACGGACGTCTGATTCAATCAGGACAGAGCCCAGCCACGCGCACGCAACACACACACACACACACACACTCAACACGGATAGAGGACGTGTGTGTGAGAGAGAGAGAGAGAGAGAGAGAGAGAGAGAGCATTATTAAACTAAAACCACAACCAGAACAGAAATATTAAAACACAGGTTTTATTCATTATTTTATTTCTAACTGCTATTTTAACTTGACGTACGATAACACTCTGTAATAAGGTTCTAAAGCGTTTATTTATCTTAATGTTAATTTTAACATTTTCTGATGCATTATTAGATTCAAAAGGTGTATCTTTTAATATTATTTGAAGGCCTGAGATAATATGAGCTAATAATGAACAGATGTATTTTTATTAACTAACATTAACAAAGATAAAAATAAAAATAAAAACAACTAACAAATATAAAGCTCATTGTTAGTTAATGTATTAATGTATTATTTGTAAAGTGTTGCCGATGTACTAAATAAGTAAAGCTAACCTAAAAATGTATATATATATATATACACACACATACACTGTATATATAAAAGAATGTGACCAAATAATCAAGATTTGGTGGATCAAAAGTAAACTTTTAAGAATTGCACAAAAATTATAAATATAAATTACATTTGCATGCTCCTTCTTCTAAGTTTTATAAACTGCTGGGAGAATTGACAGATCAAAGATAATTTTTAAAGTTACAGGAAGCGGAAGTTTATACTAAATATTTTGACTCTGTTTGATTGTGTGTGATCTGAACCTGACAACGTACTGTAAACAGCACACCTTATTTGGCATCAGCCTCACTGTTTTCCTGTCATTAAACCGATCGGCACATAAGATCATGCCAACTGCTAGATTTGTTACTGTGAGTCATTCGACAGGTTTCAAGAGGTTTCTCACATAATGACTAATCATGCGGAAAGCTCAGACAAAAGATTTCAAAAACAGCTCCCAGAAAACATGCCAATGGAAACATCATTAACTTGATTTCTTTATGAATTACTGCTGATCAATGCGGAAACATCATGAAGAGTATCAGGTTCAGTACTAGATCAGCTCTTTGATCCTCTGTCAGTAAAGCTAAACATTTATTGAACACAAAATGTTGTGTATGTATATATATATATATATATATATATATATATATATATATATATATATATATATATATATATATATATATATATATATACACACACGCTGGAATAAAATTCTGCTATAATATAGACACTTAGTGCTGCTGGGGAAAAAGAAAAACACTGGAAAACAATTTAAAAATTTTGATAAAATAAATGACAATAAAATAAAATAATTAATAATAAGAAAATATAATTTAAATAAAAATGCATTTAAATTAACAACTAGTACTATTTAAAAAAATACATTTAAATTAAAATAAAACAAAAAGAAACATAATAAAAAACTAAAATGAACTTGCAATGAACTCAATGAAAAAAGGAACATAAATAGATACATGCAGAAAATTAAAGACAAATGCAGTTTAATCTAATTGATTGTTTTTTATGCTTATGAGAATATTTCAATATGCAAACAGTAAACCAGAATCCTTTACAAATTGTAGGATGCTAAAACAAGCAGAGCAACGAAACAAATCACTGCATATTGTTTTTGTTTTTTAAAGCACATTTCAGAATAAAGAGCAAAGTGCACAGAAAATACAGTGAAGTTTAGTCAACCACACATGCGTTTACCTACACTGTAAAAAAAAAAAAAAAAAAACCTTGCAAAAGACTATTGAAAGTAAATTTCACAAGAAAAGAATCCAGTATGTGGCATTTATTTCTAATTATTTGTGACCTTTACTAGCATCTTCAGAGTGAAAATGCTTCAAAGTTAACCGTGCACCAGTTTTTCTCCTCAGAAAGAAAGCAGAGCACACTCACAGCACTGTTTCCATGCGTGGCTCTTTTGAACAGAGATTGGAAGTGAGTATAATTGTGGTGGGGGTCATAATCCGTGCGATGAAAGGCCGGGAAAGAAAATGTGCGACAGGGGCCAACAGGAATCTCAGTTCGGCCGCCTCCGTGCTCAATATGGGCTCTCATACAGCGGGGCCGGGGACATAAACCACACTGCGCTACTCACTGTGCTCTTAACACCCACATACCTAATAAAAGATGACTGTCTGTGCCTCCCTCGCTCCCCTCTTCTGCCTCGTACTCTTATTTGCTCCATATATACTGTTCAGGCATTTGCTTTACATCACAGCTCTGGATCCTGAACCAGTCTCTGACAGGAGGAGTTTCCCATGCACTCTTATGATTCAGACTGGATGCAAGTCTTGCACTAAAATGCACTTCTAATGCAAATCTATGCATTAAATAGAAGTGTTTATGTGTAATGTGAGAGTGATGCTTTATTTCAGGGGTGAAATTCACCTGGCAAACACTCACACACACACATCTGTTAAGGATTTGTGGATGTGAACGTCTCTTTGAGTCTGTTTTTCTCTTGACTCACTCCAGTTGTCATAACCACTCAAATTCATGCAAGTACCACCGGCGAAAAGGAAAAGGACAAATTACAAATAGAGGACAAATAGATCTATGTCTCTCAGATTTCTCGTATTCTTAGAAATCAATTAAAATTTGATACATTTTCTCTTTATGTACATATAACATATATAGAGATATACAGAGCAAAATGCATCCTATACACATTATTAAACAGCTTTTTTTAAAGCTAAAAAACAATAATGAGACGTAACTGACTTAATGTCAAGACGTGGAAACTCAGGCAAGTCTAACACAAGCACTGTGCTGGAAAACAAGCCAACGAGGGAAGCAGCTTGAAGCAGAAAGAGCATTTCCATGTAGGAAAGAAACTCTTAAGTGCAGTGCTGTCGTGAAAGGATGGATCTCTTACCCACGGCTCTATCTGACGCATCTAATACAGCACCATTGACCGTAATGGCATTATTGGCATGGAAGAAGTAAACTGTCTGGGTTGAAAGATATCATAAAGCCAAATGGCGCTAACCACGGCGGACGCGCATGATAGCGCTTGCTCACTCAAATCTGATAAGAGCGTTTCATGCACACTTACCTAATCAAATCATACGGTGGAGAAATGACTAGCACACACTCCTGCCCACAAACACACACTCCAACACACACACACACACACACACACACACAGACCCCAGAGAGGAAAACTGTCTGAACGTCAAAGCAGTAGATCCAACAAATACTGCAGGATCTTCTGAGGGACTAACTTCATCTTATTGAGCAATGTCTTTTAATCGACTGTGTTTTGGTCATTTTTAGTGGATGCATGAAGTCAGTTTTTCCTCAAAGTTCACACAGGTTTCACAAACACAAACCTCCTATAGCCATTTAGCACACCTTCGACCTCCCAACACTATGGAAGATACTTCAGCACGGGAAAGAACCACTCATATTTTATATATATATATATATATATATATATATATATATATATATATATATATATATATATATATATATATATATATATATGAAACATCACATAACATCATAATACATATATCAAATATATAGTAGAAACATTAAAAAATTATTTATTTCGATTTATTTATAGTTACTCGCTAAAACTAAATAGATATATGCATGCATGTATACTGAAAATGACAAAAACACACAACTAAATCTTCAATTATAAGCTAAAAAATTAAAACAGAATTAAAAAAAAATTATACAAATGCACACACTTTCGTTTAACCTAAAAACAAATTAATAAAACACATTTTAAATGTTATTTAGATTTATAGTTACTTGCCAAAAAAAAAAAAAAACGTAAAAAATACTTGAAATAAATAACTGAAATAATAATAATAAAAAACAACAACACATATATATAAAATCAGCTGGTTGCCAAGTCAACATTTCTCATTTTAATTTAGTTTTAACTTGATGTATTTAAATAAACACACACACACACACACACACAAACTTTGTTCAATTGTACATGTTGTAATTTTGACACATTTCCTATCTATACGAAAATTGTAGACAAAAATCAGATATTCCCACACTTTGTTACAGTTTTTCTCAGTCACTTTGGTGCATTTTTC
>NW_020525723.1:147500-151242 GCF_003368295.1 Carassius auratus
CTAATAGTTTTAAAACTTATATTCATGTATAAAAACTTTATATAAAAAAGTAATTCTCTGCCAACAAACATGCAAGTGACTTCAATAAACACCACATGTACATAATCATAGCATGTGTTATACTGCCTTAAATATGTGCTGATTTTAAACATTTTACTATTTTGTAATAATTGTATAAACAATTGTATTCTGCTTACTAACATGCAAATGACTCCAATAAACAACTA
This sequence comes from Carassius auratus, assembly GCF_003368295.1. Taxonomy (NCBI): domain Eukaryota; kingdom Metazoa; phylum Chordata; class Actinopteri; order Cypriniformes; family Cyprinidae; genus Carassius; species Carassius auratus. The sequence continues at coordinate 147,728 of NW_020525723.1, forward strand.
TGCATCAAGGCATTACCTCTGGGACAAACTGTATTATTAGTATTATTGATATTGTATTATTATTTTCAAAATGTCATTGCCTTTAAGAAAGCAAAACATGATTAGGTCTAAAGACACCCCAAAAACACACAAAGCATTCCTACAGCTGGTTTCCAGGGAATATATTTCTGCTGTCGTGCTGAACTTAGTGAGAGTGAGCATGACTGAAATAGTGAGTCAGCAGACACACTCTCAGTGTCTCACACCCTGAGGTTGGCCAGAAAATATCATGCGGGTCACACTCCAACTCTATAAACCCGTCTCACTGCGGCACAGCCACCGTTCTCACCCTAGTGCTGCCAGCAAAAACACACACACACACACACACAAACACACACACACACACACACAAACACACACACACAAATCTCTGACTCTCACAATGCTGGTCAAGAACATATCTAGTGCATATTTCACACGCTGGGACCTTATTATTTTTATTATTATTAGGGCCCGAGCACCGATGGTGTGAGGACCCTCTTGTATCTGCTTTGTTTATTATTATTATTATTATTATTATTAGGGCTCAAGCCCAAAGGGCGAGAGGCCTATTGTTTTCCTTAGGATTATTTTTTATTATTATTATTATTATTAGGGCTCAAGCCCAAAGGGCGAGAGGCCTATTGTTTTCCTTAGGATTATTTTTTATTATTATTATTATTATTATTATTATTATTATTATTTTTTCCAACGTCTCGGGGGCTTTTGGGGCCCTTAACGTGCTTAAAAAGTCTTGAAAATTGGCACACAGATTGGAACCTGCGGCCATTAGGGCCGGGCAGAGACTGATACACGGGCGTGGCACAGGGGCTCTACAGCGCCCCCTGGAATATGGAGGGCCATATATCATACATTCTTGCTCGTAGACGTATGAAACTCGGTACACATATAAATCTCATCAATCCAAACAACTTTTGTATTGCATATCATAGGCTCCGCCCAACAGGAAGTTGGCTATTTAGGGTTTAGTATTCAAATTTTTCGTCAAAGTTGTGGGGGCTTTGGGGGTCCTTAACATACTCAAAAACTCTTGAAAATTTGCGCACACTTTGGAATCTGTGGCCTTTAGGAGCCTGCAGAGGCTGGGACCCGGGCGTGGCACAGGGGCTCTACGGCGCCCCCTGGAACACAGTCAGAAATGTTGATGTATAGCTCACACATACTTGCACATATTCATATGAAACTCAGTACACATATAGATCTCATCGTGCCGAACAACTTTCGTATTGCATGTCATAGGCTCCACCCAACAGGAAGTCAGCTATTTAGAGTTATGTAAAAAGCGCATGCTCTGGAATTTGAAATACTTGTCATAGGTTTTTTTCTCGATTGCCGCCAAACTCGGTCAACATGATCTCAAGACACTGGGGATGAAAAATTGCCAGGGGATTTTCGATATCTCGAACGGTTTGCTCGTGGCGAGGTGTTGAAATTATGGCGAGAAATTAGAAACAGGAAGTGTCTAATACCATCCACATACATTTCCTGATTTTAATCAAACTTCATCAGATTATTCGTTGTATGATGTCGATCGCATATATGTGACTATTAGGAGTCAAAGTTATAGCGCCACCAACTGGCAGAAGGAAGTGTGTCATTTTCAAAATGATTTGAATTCAGCATCTTATTATTACTCGATTTGCTTCAAACTTCATCAGAATAATGTTAAAACACAGCTGATATAAATCTGCAAGGGGGATATTGATATCTAAAAAATTGTTGCCGTGGGCAACATGTCAAACTGGAATACTTCTCAGGTGATTTTGATGCATATAACATGCTTAGAATTTCATCAAACTCAGAACACATATCAGTATTAGTGACAGCTAGACACTGGCAAAAGTTCATAAGAGGGCGTGGAATAGGCACTCTATAGCGCCACCTTTTGTCAAAAGTGGGGGGGGTTAGTTTTAGCTACAGACACCAAACTCAGTACAAAAATTGTTCTTATCAAGACGGACAACTTTCTAATTCACAGTCATCAGCTACGACCAACAGGAAGTCGGCTATTTTGATTTGAATGTGGATTATTTTTTACATTTAGCCGTGAATTAATGCATACTGCTCAGAGGAGAGTAACACTATACACACCAAACTTGGTCTACATGTTGAAAAAACATTGAGGAACTTAAATTGTGAATGGGTTTTGGATAACTTGGATGGTTTTGTCGTGGTGATTTTTTTAAATGACAATAAAGATGGAATTATTAATTTTCCTGCATTTTTAAATTCCAAACACTTCAAAACCTTTTTTTCATACAGAAAAAAAGTTATTCTGAGTAAATATGCATAGTTTCATGACTTTACAACACTGTATGGATAACAGAAAATTAAAAAACTGTCAGACATCTCATCTCACTCTGTCCATCTGTTTGAGTGTGTGTGCTTAGACTTCCATTGTCTGACAGAAATAGCGCCCCTACAGGTTCAGTTACCGGACTAAAAAAGGGAGGAGACTGTCTTTTGGTTTCGATTTTAAATCGGTTAAAATACAAATAAATACTTGGATTTAATTCACAGTGACAAGATAAACCAACATATATGATTATTATCAGGTCAGGGCTCATTAATAATGGATGTGTGGTCAGTGATACGTGAGAAACAGGAGAGATGAATCACCGCTCTGAGCAGGAGCGTGTGGAATGATGAGCTCAGAAAAAACGAGTTTATTCTTGTTTTATAGCTATTAAAAATAAAGTATTGCAGCGATATCACACAATTCACCAATTAGAGCACACCAATAGCTAAATTAAAATGTTTTTGAACTGTTTGTGTGAAAATGAAATATTTGCGGCTGCCTAACTGAATCACTGCCTCCGATCAGCGCGCACAGTGTCTCAGAGCTCAAAACAAACGAATTTATTCTTGTTTAAGAGCTTTTTAAAATAAATTATTGCCATAAATGCACACAATACATCCATTATAACACAACACGAGCTAAATGCAGGTGTTTGTGACCCGTTTAAGTGTGCAAGACTATTTGAAAGCGCGACTGGCAGAATAACATATATCTCTCGAGCTGCAGGATTCTGCCTTTCGTCGTAAGAACGAACACATCACGGACAAGATTATTTCAAAATACATAATAGCTTGGCTAATATAAACGAAAACAGCCACGTGAACATAAACTGTTGAGAATTAAATCTGAAGTGGATCAACTGGATTTTAATATTAAGTGACCGCATATACCAGCTGCTTCTGTCTTCAATTTTAATCTATATAAAAAATTTTAACTCATTCATCTTGGCTGCTTTTTTAATGTGTGTACGTATTTATTTATTATTTTGCTCTAACAAGACTTAATCTATATTTAATTAAATCAATTACATTTTATTTTACATTTGATTTGTCCATTTCTGCATCTAAACGCCTAAAAACCTAAAACATGCTCTATTATACTATTGTTAGCAATTTCTTTATCGTCCAAGTTATCTGGTGTACACGCTTTTATTTTCATAATAAACTCGTTTGTTAGA
>NW_020525724.1:0-66131 GCF_003368295.1 Carassius auratus
AAAATCAAGCATTTTCCAACCTTTTTGATTCTCTCAATGCTTTTCCCAGTGCCACTGTAAATCATACAATTTACTGTGCAAGTGTGAATTCAACTCCCATAGGAAAGAATTGAAATGCTTGGCTCTGTATCAGTGGGGACGCACCTTTACAGTATAGTAGCCATTCTTCATCCTGCATTATCGGTACTGAGCCATCTTCCTGCTAATGTTTAATTAATAGTTGTGTGCATTACTTAAGCTGAGCAAATGGAGGGGAAACATTTCATGCATACATAACGATTTACCCGATTTGTCAATGTGGGAATTTCGGATTTACCTACCACATTGTTAATTGTACTGAGTGCTTCACGTCCTCTTTTTTTCTTTTTCCTTTGCAGGCATTATTCACGCTGCTGAGGAGAAAGGACTGGAAGACAGCGATATTCATACTTTTATGAGGCTTTTGAAGCTATGACTCTATGACAGTTCCCCGTGCCATTCACTGGCACTCAAGTACATGCTCCTCTGCAAGATCATGCTCAACTCGTGAGTCCCGGGGTTTTCTATTGTCTCTCACGTTTTTTTTTTTCTTTCTTCATTAAACACTTTGAAGGTGTTAAACCCTGTATGTCTGTCTTCACAGGCCAGAGGATGTACAGGCCCTGACCAGTGGAAAGCTTGCCCTCAGATATGCTGGCAGACAGGTAGATGTCTGAGCTGAGCTCGATCTCAGCTGTGTAACACAGGAATACATAACATCTTATAATATATTTCAAATAGATATAGTTATTTTTCAGTTGTAGTAATATTTCACAATATTACTGGTTTACTGTTTGTTTTTTTTTAGCACAATAGACCTCTTTCAAATACATTTCAAATTTTTTTTATTTTTTTTTATTGAGGATTAAATGACAGCCTGTGGTGGAACTGACATTAAATATACCATCCCAGCCTGCTGCACACATTTCATAGTATCCAACCATTTTGACTTCCATATAGTGCCCTCTAATATGCTCTCAGTCAGAGCACCTGACCCCGTGTGCTGCATGACAAGGTGATGTTTTTCTGTTTTGTCTGTTGGCAGAGGATTATGTGGATTAACTTGTCCTGTCTCTCTCTTTCTGTAGACAGATGCACTTAAATGTGTGGCCCAAGCCTAGCAAGAACAGGTCACTTGCAGACTTTGAGAAGGTGGGTCAGAGACCTAAAATGTTTTCTTGTTTTCTTGTTTTTACATTTATTTTTCATATTTAATGTCCTTTTCTCTGATCTGTATTCAGGCTTTAACAGAGTACAAAGCTGAGCTGCGGAGGGATCCCATCATCAGCACCCACCTGGCCAAACTCTACGACAATCTGCTGGAACAAAACCTCATAAGGGTCATGCGAGCCCTTCTCCAGAGTGCAGGTAATGACATGGTTTACCTCAGTGTGAGGTTATGTGTGCTTTAAAACATGGACATTGTACACTAAAATTGTTCTTCAATGCCGACAGATTGAACACATTTCTGAGCTTATAAAACTCTCCAAGGTAAGGACTTGTCCCCTCGAATTTGCAATTATAACAAGCCTTAACCTCTTAAATGGCAAGCAAATTCTTACTGTTCATTTATTGCCATGCGTGCAGTTTTGTTTTGAGCAATTCTCATCCTTTCTCATGCATTGTCTTTTCAGGGGGATGTTGAAAGGAAACTGTCACAGATGATTTTAGACCAGAAATTCCACGGTACGCCAATCGTCCTTGTCTTTAACTTGATAAGTGTGCTGGGTGTAAATGCAGATTCACGTATTTGATTCTGATTTTCATTTGATTCTGTGATCTATTTGGGTATAATTTCATTAGAAATGAAAAAGATTCTCTCTACTAATGCTGTGAATTATACTGTAAAACCCAGTGACTTGATTTTATTACTATTTATTTATAAAAATGATTTAATTACTGATGAATTAATGATTACTTTTGTTTCTCAATATAAACGAAACTATAAACTGTGCTTATATATCTGGTATAGATGAAACATTACTGAATTAAAAACATTAATATATTAAGAAAAAATAAAATGAACTCAAAACCGTATTAGTAACATTTAATTTGAACAAATTATTTTACAGTCCAAAGCGAAGCATGCAGGGAGTTAAAAATCTTCTGTAACTCATTCAGTTTGCATTCTGCTTGATAAAATCAGTCACAGAGTTCACATAACTGGGCTTCACTGGATGCGCTACATGATGGTCTATATTTGTACCCAGCCCTAGTCAAACATGCATGTTATGTTATAAAATTAAATATTAGTGGTCCCTCCAGATGTTTTTACGGAGTTATAATGTGGCTTTCTCAATGCATTTAGGAATCCTTGACCAAGGGGAAGGTGTCCTGATTGTATTTGATGAACCTCCAGTAGACAAAACATATGAAGTCGCCCTTGAAACAATTCAGAACATGAGCAAAGTAGTGGACTCGCTCTACAACAAAGCCAAGAAATTAACATAGGCAAGTGCAAATTGTGCTTTGTGCATATTCTTGATACATCTCAGAGTGACATGGCGTTACATTGAAAAATGACTCATCTCGGCTGATCTCAGTTCTGTCTTTTGTGCAGGTTGAGCAGTGGACCCTGCAGCTGAGAGCATGGCCAGTGCGGGGGACTCTGAGGGAAGGGGAGGGGGATGTGATGCAGACATCAAGTCAAAAAATAAGTCTTAACACCCCAAAAATGGACTGACTCCTGCTTTTGTCCTCTCTGGCTTTCAGTTGGACATGTTTTTTTACCACCTTCCTCAATGGACAAACTACTTCTACTACTATGGGATCACTTTTTCCACCTTTTTTTTTTCTGTTGGTAATGCATTTCTTTGTATCTTGGCTGTGCCTAATAGGCCATCAGGGAATCTTCAAAGAAATAAAAACTCACTTGCATTATAACTCTCATCTGAAATATATTTACATAGATCTCTCATAGAACAAAGCTGATATGAGTGTGATTCAGTTCCTTTGCAAATCCAGGGGCCATTGTGTTGATCTGTTGACAAGATTCCCTGCATCACCAATCGAACGGTTTTAGGCCCAACTCCGGTCCGCTAAGGAAGCCCTTGGCCTCACTCCAGGCCTACCTCTCGTGTGGACAGCATACTTGGACTTTTTATGTTGGGTGGAAAAATTGTGATAAGATGCTGTCGTCAGGACAGGGTCGTGAGCTGTTGTCATTACCTGGCCTGTGCATTCCTGCCCGTCCTCCTCCTTCCTCTTTGTACATACCGTTGCCAAGCGCCTCTGTCTGGCCTGTCATGCAATTGCCCTTTTTTATAACGCTAAAAACATAATAAAGTCACCAAGAGAACAAGACTCTGAGTGCTTCTGTATGAGGTCCTAGGATTCAGAGCACCTGATTGGCATCTTTTGGGGATTTTGTTTGTGCTTGTGTAAATGATTGTAGTACTTTTTTCTTCTTCTCACAGCTTAATATTAAGTTGGCTGCAAGTAAGAGTGCTTGTTGATTTACCTGGAAAGTGTGAATGCCCCTGTTTTCACAGTCGTGAGGTCTGTTAATACCCTTTTACAACCAATTGTATGATTTTGAGAGTTGATTACACACATAACCAGTTCACAAAACGAAATGATTTGATCTTGATTTGAATTGGATCATTTGCTTTATTCCATGTCCCATTCACAGTGAGCAGAGAGAATCAAATTAACTTTGGTCGCTTTGGTGTTTATTACGTTTACACAAACAAAAGGTCTTGAGTTTTGTGACGCAAATTAATTGAAGTATTTCATGTAAATGATTGAGATTGTACGTATGAATTGGTATCAACAAAGAATAACATAGATTCTAGATTTGTAAATGAGCTAAGTCATCATGGCTGCAACAAACTAAACTAGGACCGTGAAATTGTAATAACCTAACAAACTTCAGTATGTTCTAAATATGACCTTAGAACGTTTAAGAACACTACGCCAATCCATGACATCATTAACTACACGATAACCTAAAGAACAACTGACTCATTTTTTAAACGATTCTCTGGAACGAAGTGTTCAAAAGACTCGATTCACAGAAGTGAGTCGCCATCAGCTGTGCGAGAATCGCGCATGCGCAGTTCTCTGGTGTGTCGCTGTCCGCTGCTGCAGTGCTGCTCTAGTACTGCCGTGTGGAGCTCTTCCGAACAGCATCACCTAACGCAAACATGGCGACCCGGGTAAGATATTCTTCCATTTGAATTATTAAACGATTAAGCTTATACGACATTAATAATTAGCGCTGAGTTTAAATGTAACCTAATATTTCACAACAATCGCTTTGGAGAAGAACTTTAGTTTCTTCTTTTAAAATAAACAAGACAAAATCCTTTCCAGTTTGTGTAACCAGCCTACAGCCAGAAGCAGGTGGCGATACGGTCACCTGAGAGCACAGACGCAGGTCTGCAGCGAATATTGCTGCTGTTTGGTGTGCATTATTATTCATAGCCTGCTATTATATGGCTTCCACACAAGGATACGCGGGAAGCTTTGAACAGAAGCCTAATAATAATAAGCCCCAAGAATACTTCAATCTCGATGGTGGCACATTCATTTATTTCCCAGCGTTTGTGTGAACCGTGAAATATTGGTGACGGTTGTGATTGTTTCTAGCCCGAGCCCATCGGTAAACAGGCACAAGCCTAAAATAGAACCGAGGTGGTTGTCCATTTGCTTTTAGGCCATCGATTCGGTACAACATGAACCAACCAGCAGGCGGTTGTCTCATTAATTTTTTAAGATGTGTGTTAATGTATGTGTACAGTATCCATGGACCGTAGGCAACTCTGAGCTGCAGAACGCTGTCATGAAGAGTGAAACAACTGGACTGTGCTCGTTCAGCGGGTTTAACCTTGACATGGCCATCACATCACACTGTTTCTGCTTCGAGAGCTCGCATTGAGCCAACTCTGCGATTTCCCGAGCAAAATCGTGCTTTCGCTTCAAAATATCCACAGAAACACATCGCCCCACTAATACGAAATAGATATATTATGTGCGCAAAGCTGCTGCAGGATGGAGCTCTGTAGAGCTCAGCGAGAGCACATGCTTTTATGAGTTTAATCTGTGGATAAACTGAGATTTCAGTTTTTCATGTCCTTATTTATTTATTTATTTACTTGCTTATTGACTCAATTCATTCAATATCATATTATTAATAAAGTAATATAAATAACATTTATAAATAGCACTAATCTTAATTATGTAGTTATATAATATTTATTTATTAATGTTTTTTATATAATATATTTAGAGAGAGAGAGAGATGTTTGTTTGTCTTTTTAATTATCATTACAAATAAAATGGGAGAACATGTAGTTCATGTACTCTCTAAATGCACTGCAGTATACCGGGGATTTTAATTAAGCCAAATGTTATAGTGACATTAATAAAACAAAATAGGTATTTGGGATGTAATGAGACAATTAGGCACAATCAAAATGCAATAAAAAGAAACAGCTATAATTTTTGGTAGACTAAATTATATATTTTTTAATGCAATCTGCCTACACACCATTATTGTTGTGTGTGTGTGTGTGTGTGTGTGTGTTATATACACATGCATAGCTGTAGTTGTCACTGTATTTAATGGCTTTAGTATGCTTAAGGTAGGAGAGGACATGCCAGTGAAAGAGCAGGTGAAAGCTGCTCAGAAATGTGTGAATGCCTGTCACACACCCACGAACAACTGTAGGAAAAGATGAGCATTTATGAGTCACTCAGTATCAATTGTTTTATTAAGTCCAATATGTTCCCTGGTGTGATTTTACACAAGAAGAATAATTCAAGATGAGAATAGAGAGAGTAAACATTGGAAATGCAGAACAATTCATTCATTCTATTGGTTTTTATGATATATTTCATGTAAGCTGCACTGATCAAACTAGACTAAGCCAGACAAACTTTGTGTGGGTATGTTCACCCACAGAGTTCAGCTCAGTGTTAAATGACTTAATACTTCACTGCCTTCACAGAAAGTGTATGAATGATACATAGTCTGGTTGTGTCTGTCATACTGCTCTCTACAGATATATGTGAGATACAGTGAGTTCTGCTCAATATCTATTATGATGAACCAAAGGAATATGAGATTCTCCTTTGTGAGTGTCTCCCATGAGTACTGGATGTCTCTTAAGAGTATTTCCTCTTTAATTTCCATTTCCTCTGCTTTAAATAAATGCTCCTGTAGTACTTATATACTGTACATCTATTTATTTAATAAAAAATGACTCCTAGGTAAAGCTTTTTAAATTAGTGTTCTGTGTGTGTCACAGGCTCTAGAATAACTGGCCAAGCTCTAAAGTATATTAAAACTAAATGGATATTGTTGAGAAATCCTCCCCATCAGTTGCAGCTCAAATCAAAGGCCCTGCATGAAAGCTATGTTTTATTGTTGTGAATGCCACACAGCTAAATGACATCATACGAGGTTTCTTATCATCAATACATTTTAAATCAGCATTTTGGCATTTCTTTCTTTCTTCAGTCTACATTTTACCCATTAAAGCCAGTCTTTGCAAACATTAAAGGCTTCTTACTTCAATTAACTCAAAAGCAGCAATCTTCATCATGCAATTATTTTACATCAAGCAGCTGAATGCATTCCACATGAGCAAAAAAAAAAAAAAAAAAAAAAAGTGATTAAAATGTTTCATTCTGCTCAGGAAATTATTTCAACTAGGATCTCCCTCTGGGGTAATTTAAAGCAATTGATGAATTAGAAAAAAAGCTTGAAATGTGTTTCAGGAATTGCAAGTCATGGCAGTGATATAACATTTACATCAGACTCATTTAATGTTAATTTTTTTTATTCACCTTTTTAGGTTTTCTTTAATAAAATGCATTTTATTTATTTTTCTGCTCTGACTGTAGTTTTTCTCAGAATGATTTTTATTTAAAGCCCGCCCAGTTTACACCAAAAACTATAATAATAACTCTAATCATAATAACATTAGTGTCCATACCAAACACATGGATTCCTTGTTTATTATAAGCATGTTTTGCTAAAGTGCTCAAGCTCTTTAAAGTCAAGTGTATTCTGAAAGGGATTCCAATCATATCATTCCCCTTTGTTGTTATCGTTATAGTTTGCTATATAATCCTTGATGTTAACAGCCTTTAGCCTTTTGTGGTTGACCAATAAGGAAGCTCGATGAGCTGCATCATTTACATGATATGGAGGTTTAAGAGGAGAGGTTTTCTCTGTGTTATTTGTCCTATATTACTCTTCATGTCTTGCATGCTATATGATATGATAAGGCTCATCCTCCATTAAGTGTGATATATCAGGGGTACAATCCATAAACCAAATGTAATACAAGCCACCCCTGCCTCCCGGTGTAATTCAGTAGTCTAGCTATTTGAAATGTCTGAAATCTCTGCATAGGTTCAACCTTTAACTCTGTGATATGTGCTGCTTATGAAATGGCCATGGAAACTAATAATGCTTAACCAAACCCTCAGGGTAGATAAAGTCATTAGTTTGTTAGTGTGACAGGACGTGGTGTTTCTTCTCGACAGTATTGATCAGGCTTCTCCTCATTCCTCATTGAATATCTCTCCAGAGGCCCAGCCTCATTATACACAGAGAGCAGTGCTGCTTGACTTAGATTTGTACTCAGTAGACTGACTGATGAAATAGCATGCAGCATTTTATTATGTTTATTCAGTGCTGAATTATACCACAGTTGTCGAATCATATACCACGATGTCAAATCGTTCTTATATGCCTTATGCTAATATGCTAATATTGCTGCTCAAGAAACATTTCTTATAATTGTCAGTGGTGAAAAAGTTGTGCTGCTTCGCACTTTTATGGAAACCATTATACATGTTTTTTTTTTCAGTATTATCTGATGAATAGATTAAAAAGATCACATCTCTGATGAAAAGTCAAAAAGAAGAAAATTTGAAACAGAACGCTTTTGAAACATTAGAATTGTCTTTACTGTCACTTTTGACCAAACGAAAGCATCCTTGTTGAAGTAATTCTTTTTAACAAAATCTTACTAACCCCAAACGTTTTAATTATATTATATTATATTATATTATATTATGTTATATTATATTATATTATATTATATTATATATTTTTTTATTTTTATTTTTATTTTCTTTATTTATTTTTTTATTTTTATTTTTTTTATGTTTTTATTTTTTGTATTTTTTTTTTTTTGTAAGTACTGATTTTGGCCGCCAAAAACTTCTGCTATCTATTTCTGTTTTCCCACATGTTTTTGCTTTAATTTCTCCACTGACATGATGAAGTGTGTTCACATGTGATGTACTTTTCAACATGTGCATTAAGTCTTATTAATGCAATTTTTCATATTTCAAATGACTGGTGAAAGTTCATACACATTCCTCTACCACGTCAAGGTTTGGTTTGCCTGCGATTTGATTTCAAGCACACTTGCAGTTGATCCTGATTCTGCTCTGCATGCTGCCTCATGCTGCACACTCTGTTGTTTCTCAGCCACATGCTGTCTTCGGCTCAGTGTGGTGCTGGCTGTCTCAACTATTTATTTTATGTCCTTCTGCCTTCCCTCTTGCTTGCGTGCATACATTGGCCCCCAAGGTTGTAATATTTTTCAAGGTATGTATGCTTTCTGAATGCCCTCTGCCGCTGCTTGTCTCGCTTGCTGGATTGAGCTGTATGCTTCACTTGCACTAGCTTTCTGCATCGACCTTAGTGTCCTGAGAGCTGACAGGCTGTAACCCCTATTGCTATGGCCCTTCTTGATAGCAATGACTCGAGGGAGCACTACAGCGGTTCAGTGCCATAGACACAAACCATTGACACAAACCATCCAACTCAAGATCATCCGCCTGTGTTTTCACTCTCAGGACAAATAAAGGTTGATTTGAGGTTGAGCACTAAAGGGCCAGCTGTAACGACTGAATGGTGCGAGGGCCTGTGGCGAGTTTATCATGTGTGCTGGCAGGGAGCCATGGATTATTGCTTTTCTGACCTGCAACTAAAATAGGTCTAATTGCTGGACCGCACTTCGTTAACTGGATTATGTCAGCCTGTTGTGTTAACATAAACACCCAGGCTTTGAATCAGATACAAACCCTCAAAGAGCCATTTACTGTCCTCTAGTTCTGTTTCCTGGCATCACACTGGAAAACATCCAGCAATCTTGCCTTTCAAGTCACCAAGTAATCATTTCTGTTGTTGTTTTTTTCCTTCAGCGGAATAGTGCATTGTTTACTTTTATCTGTGAACATGATTACTTTGTTGTTGTTTTTTTAAATTCAGTAATTGTTTATTTAATTACATCAACTTCCTCTTCCCATCCAGCAATCTGTCCATGTTTGCAATTCACAAGTGAATTATTTGAAAAGCCATTTCGCTCAGATGTGTGTCACAATAGGGAAGAAAGCACAATCACAACTTTCACTGTGACTTTAATAACACTGACAGAAAAGAATTGTGCAAAAATTGTACCTTTAGGAGTAAAACAGGTTGCCACTCATCTAAAACAAAACCTCTAAAAAGTATATATAAGTGCCTAATATGTACCATCAAGGTACTACTCTAAATCTTAAATAAGGGACCAAGATTTGCACTTTTTGTCAGAGCGTGTTATTAACTTTCTCATACATTTGCTTTAGTTCAGTGTTTATTTCTATTTTTCCATCTTGTGCTGTTCTGTAGACAAGTGTTCCTTATTATGTACAGAAAAAGCATAGTCATGTCTTCGTTCATTGTTAAATCATTTTCATGTTTAATCTTTATTGCCAGAATCTTTTACAGGATAATCAATACTTCAGGATGCTAAATCCCTGAAATTTCTCTTTAAATGTTCCAAGGATTGTGATGCATTCAGAAGTAAATTTCTCTGTCTGACCGTCATTTGTTCCATTTTGGTAATTTAGTGAAAATTTGGCTTCTTGAAGTGCTTTAGCTTTATCTACCTGAGGGAAAAAAGCATTTAAAAATCTCACCTGTCTATGTTTTGTTCTCTTAATGTCTAATTGTTGTCACTGAAGCTTTGTTTTCTGGTTGAGTCATTCATTTTCTTTCTTTCGGTATTGTGAAGATCTGCTTTTCAATTAGCTCTCCTTTGCATGTTCTTTTGTGGTCTGTGTTATTTATGTTTTTTTGGCTAGTGGTATCAAAAGGAACAAATAAAGCTAGAACACCCATGAACCTTCACGGTCAGTCTTTGGTTAAAATATTTTATTTGTCTTTCATGTTTCTCATTTACCCAGGTGAGACAGATTTATGATTGTGTTTTTATTACTGTTCCCTTGCCTTTTTTGTTTATCGCCTCATTTGTTGTTATCTAACATGCTTTATATCAAACCCCTGGTATTATTGGTTTGGGGTTTGTAGGATCTCTATTGCAGTAAAACACGATGCATGTGATCCTGGAAGGGATGATTACATGAGGTCTTTAAAACAACAATCTCACTGCTTCGAATGTTGGACCAGTTTTCATCTTGCACTGTAGAAAACAGCTTTCCATCTTGCTGTTTTGCACCACGGGTTTTTACATTTTCACAATTCTGCAGAGAATCATGGGAACTCCTTCGTATGGTGTGGTTTACTGTACATTTTTCATGAGGAGAAAGATCTTTTCATAAGAAATGACACCCAGTGAGCTAATCTAGCAAGATGGAAATATTAAAGCTGAAGTGTGTAATTTCTGTGCCACTGTCTCCACCAAGTGAAACTGCAAAGGTGATAGTTCTCAAACAGGTTTCACTGAATACTCCCCCTAACCCCCAGTCAGGCAGATAGCCCCGCCCCCAACCCACGTCATTGGTTGAGCCCATTTTTTTCTGTCAAGTTGCTCAAATAAATTTGAGGATATTTCAAAACTAAGGGAAATTAACTGCTGAAAGGCTCATTTAACAAAACGTAAATTACACACATCACCTTTAAGCTTCAACATCTAGTTCAGACGTCTCATTCTCATATAAGGCAAACCTTTCTTCCGCCTCTCACTGTCTTACACTCTCTCTTCATTATTATCTGTCTTTCTGCAGACGATGCAAGCGGCTCGATGCCCAACAGATGAGCTGTCACTGACGAACTGTGCGGTCGTGAGTGAGAAAGACCTGCAGTCTGGACAGTGAGTGTTCACCCACACCACAGACTCATCACATTCATCACATTTGCACACAGAAGCCAGTTGCATGTTACGAAGGGCCAATACATGCTTTGACATCTGTTAGGCAGCAAATGAACAGTTAGTTCGTGAATTTCATACATTTGATACAGGAAAAACGAGTTAAAAAGGTCTGAGTGACTTTGACAAGTGGCAAATAGTGATGGTTAGATGACTGGGTCAGTCGTCAGTCAGGTCCCGGTTGGCAGCTGTCAAAAATGTTGCAAGGAAAGACAACAGATGAACCAGCGTCAAGTTCATTGGTCCTGAAGGATCAGTGTTGCTCGTGGGGAGCAATGTCTAGTCCAATAACACAAGAAAACTATTGTAGCTCAGACTGTTCAAAAACGTACTGGCCATGATAGAAAAGTGTCAGAACACACCGTGCATCCCACAGTTTGTGGCTGACGACCCTTGATGACCCCTGTCCAAAAGGGCTAAGAAATATAAGTTACCATAGTGTTTCATGTATATAAAATGTGTGGCCAAAAATGTTCTCATAGATTTAGTAGAAAGTTATATTCTTGAAACAAGAAGAAGCTTGAATTACCCGTATAAGGGTTAAATTTACCCTTGGAAAATCACTTCTATGGGGCAAATACTGCCCCTTAATATAAATTTGTGGATACTTATTAATCACATGTAACATGTAGTACACAATATCTTCTTGCAGGTGTATCATATAGGTATATCTAACACTGTAAGAAAATATTCATACATATAATTAGTGCTCCAGCAGCAGAGCTGATGGTTTTCCATAAATGTGTGTGTGTGTGTGTGTCCTTGGGATGCTGAATAAATCCAGACATGAACTCAGGTTACAGAGTCTGCCGCAATGCCTCCTGCTGATGCCTCATGTCCAAGAATATCACAGCATGAGGGCTGATTTGTGTGGGTTCCTGTTGTCATATTGATATATGGCATGTTAATGTGTGATGTAAATTGATGTATCATGTAATAAATAATATATATATATTTGGTGTATTTTTGGTGGAAATAACAATAAAGATAGTGGTCAATCCTTCCTGTAAGACCCTTAGTATTTAGTCATCACATATATAAATATATATTATCCATGATTATGGTTAACTTGTGCTTTAACTGAATGAATTGTTGCACAATGTAAAGTTACTAAATAAAAGAACCACTGTCAGTGGTTCACACATATAATCCCATCTGCTAATCTCAGATTATCTAGGATTGGTGCAGTTATAAAGCAGTTCTCGATATAGTGATGTTTCCAGATAAATAAATAAAATATCATAGTTTCTGTTGATCCTTGTGTCATTGTAGTTGAGTATTTTCTGCCTTTCTCTCTCCAGGCATGTGTCTGTGAGGACAACACCCGCCCACAAGTTTGTGTTCACAGTCAAGTCTCACCACTCTGTGCTTCCTGGGACCATCGCTTTCAGTTTGCCACAGGTGCAAGACTCCTGCCAACATCTTTCACTTCAGACACAAACACAACAGAAGACAAAAGAAAATCACAGTTTTGGTTACCACTGACTTACATTTAATAGATTAAAGCTTTGTTGAAAATACTTTATGTTCCACAGAAAAAAGAAATGATTGTAACGGCAACAATAGTGAATAAATTATGACATTATTTTCATTTTTGGGGCGAACTGTTCCTTTAAGTGCAGATAATGAGACGGTGCTTGTATTTTTAAGGACTTTTTTTTCTGCTTTATTCATTCTCTTTTTACTTTTTCTTAAAGAGGAAATGGGCAGGCCTGTCCATCGGACAAGAAATAGAAGGTGTGTACATGGCTCCTAGCTGAACATTTGCAAACAAAATACACAGTTTTTAGATCAAATACTCAAAAAAACATTTTTTTTCCTGTCATTTCAGTGGCAAACTACAACTTTGACAAATCCAAGCAGTGCATTGGTGCCATGACCATTGAGATTGACTTTCTGCAGAAGAAGAGCACCGACTCCAGTCCCTACGACTCGGACAATATGGCTACTGAGTTTATTCAGCATTTCAACAATCAGGCGTTCACTGTGGGGCAGCAGGTCAGGATCTCATCACAAAAAAAAAAAAAACAGAATAAATGGCATCTGATGTTTAATTATACATGCTTTTTTTGTCATAGCTGGTCTTCAGTTTCTGTGACAAGCTCTTCGGCCTAGTTATCAAGGACATTGAGGCGATGGACCCCAGCATACTGAGGGGCGAACCAGCATCTGGCAAAAAGCAAAAGGTATTGAAAAGTGAACAGAAATATGGAATTTGCAATTAAATGTCATTAATCATTGCACACAGTTAATCATTCTTTATTTTGACATCTAACTTCTCAGATTGAGACTGGTCTGTTGGTTGGAAACAGTCAAGTGATGTTTGAAAAATCAGAGAGCTCGTCCCTTACTCTAGTTGGTGAGTTTTTTCACACTTAAAAATACGTTTCTCTTGCCGTACAAACAGCCTTGTAACTAATTTCTGAATTTTCCTCTTCGTCCTCATCCTCACCAGGCAAGGCCAAGACCAGAGAAGCCCGTCAGACCATCATTAACCCTGACTGGAACTTCGAGAAAATGGGCATCGGTGGTCTAGACAAGGAGTTCTCCGATATCTTCCGCAGGGCTTTCGCCTCTCGAGTTTTCCCGCCAGACATTGTGGAGCAGATGGGTTTGTGCCGTCTTCACTTTCCATTTTGTTGTGCAATCTCATAAAAAGCATCCTTTCACCAGAACGGTCCAGTCTTTGTAATCATTGTAAACTTATTACTCAGATGCATTGATTGTGGATAATGTGTGTGTTTTTTTTCTTTGTAAAAGTGAGTTGTTTTCTCTGCAGGTTGTAAGCATGTGAAAGGCATCCTGCTCTTTGGTCCTCCTGGCTGTGGTAAAACACTGATGGCAAGGCAGATCGGTAAGATGCTGAACGCCAGAGAGCCAAAGATAGTCAACGGACCAGAGATCCTCAACAAGTACGTAGGTGAATCTGAAGCCAACATTAGGAAACTGTTCGCAGATGCTGAGGAGGAACAGAAAAGGGTGAGATGACAAACTATCCTGTTAAACTCACTTTCCTTATGATACCATTCGTTATTGTACTATAGTATACTTTCTTCTCTGTATTTATTATTCAGTAATTTGGTGTTTTTCTCTGCAGTTGGGTGCTAACAGTGGCTTGCATATCATCATCTTTGATGAACTGGATGCTATCTGTAAGCAGCGTGGTACAGCTGCCGGCAGCACAGGTGTGCACGACACTGTGGTCAACCAGCTCCTGTCCAAGATCGATGGAGTGGAACAACTCAACAACATCCTCGTCATCGGTGAAGAACGGCAGCTAATATATGCTCTGCTGCTTTGCAATATTTAGTAGTCATAAAAGAACTCTAAATCTAAGATTGCAAAGAAAGTTTAATACTGCATACCAAGTTTTTCACAAATCTAATGTGATTTTTGAAGAAAAAAAGAAAAAAGATTGAGTAATGTACAAAAAACTTTATATAATAAAATACAAATTATAAAATAAAATATTATTATATAATTGTATTAATTAAATTAATATATAATAACATATATATTATATTATATATAAATATAAATATATATATATATATATAAATTTATATTATTATATATGAATTTAATTAATATAATTATGCATATAATGTACACAGTTAATAAACCTTTGTTTTGACATTAACTTCGCAGATTGAAATTGGTATGTTGGTTTGAAACAGTCAAGTGATGTTTGAAAAATCACAGAAAAAACAGATTTTTCTCAAATACTGTCTGTTTTATTTCGTTTTTTTTCTAACCTGTGCCTTTGTCTTTGTCTGAAAGGCATGACCAACAGGCCTGACCTGATAGATGACGCTTTGATGAGACCTGGCCGATTTGAAGTAAAGATGGAAATTGGTAGGACCTCAGAGACTTGCCCTTTGTTTAGCAACAACAACAAGAAAGATTCAGCCCTCTCTCCATCACTGCTCATTCTTACGTCTCTGTCTTTGTCTCATCACCCAGGTCTGCCAGATGAAAAGGGCCGTGTTCAGATCCTGAACATTCACACAGCTAAGATGCGTGACTTTAACCTCCTGTCTGGTGATGTGGATGTTAAAGAACTGGCTGCTGAGACCAAGAACTACAGTGGAGCTGAACTGGAGGGCCTGGTCAGAGCAGCCCAGTCTACTGCCATGAACCGCCTCATCAAGGTACAAGTATAGTGATCTAAATATTCCTTATCAGGGATATACTTTCAAAACACTTCATTGGATAGGTCTAAACTGAATCGAATCGTATTCCAGGCCACATCTACTGTAGAGGTGGACATGGAGCGAGCGGAGAAGCTGAAAGTCACTCGAACAGATTTCATGGCGTCCTTGAATAATGACATTAAACCTGTAAGTTTCAGCCTTGTTGAATAATTAACAGCTTTCATCAGCAGAGGGATCGCAGAGTTTAGAGAGTCATTTGTAGTAGCTGAACCTATCAAGTGAAACCATGTTATCTTGAACTTTTGTTAGGCTTTTGGCACCAACCAGGAAGACTATTCCAGTTACATCATGAACGGCATCATTAAGTGGGGTGATCCAGTGACCCGAGTCCTGGAGGACGGAGAGCTGCTGGTGCAGCAGACCAAGAACAGTGACCGCACTCCACTCGTGTCCGTGCTTTTGGAGGGTGAGCCTTCATTTCTAACATCAAAGTATGAGGCTACGGGGCAACTTTTTGAGCAATGTTGCCGGGGCAAGCTTTGGGCAACACGATTGTAGGTAGGCAACCAGGTGATACACAGAGCCCACGTCCGATCTAAAATATCCAGATAGAAATTTGTTCTCAGTGGTAAAGTGCCCAAGAAATATTGCTTAAAAATTTTTTCTCAGAAAGTTGCCCCATGTATCATCAGCTTGACTTTTCATCATAACACAGTAAGAATGCTCCATCAATGTCCTTCGCACAGAATCTTATGCTAATATTAAGAAAACGTTCAGCAAAAATTAACGTTACTAGTATTAGCACCAGGCCCTAACATTATTAGAAAGTTCATCAAGTACATATAACAATACAAGGATGCTCCAAAAATGAAAACATTCAGTGTCATAATGACGTTCAGAGAATGTTCTAAGAATGTTGTTCTCTCATCATTATTGGAATGTTCATCAAGAATAAAAGAACACCATGAGAATGTTCTAGGAATGCTAACATTGCAAAAAATTTTATTTGGATATTATGAAAATGTTCAAGAATCCTCAAGGGAAAACAACATCATAAGAAGATTACACACATGTATCTAGTGTTATGAGAAAATTCCATAAACATTATTTTGAGAATGTTTTGCTTTAACATTTACAAAATGGTAGTGAGAGTGTCCCACCCTGTTAGGTAGATATACTCTGTGTTCGATGTAGACGATTTTCAGTCCTGGCACCATGTTTTTTGCCTCAGGATCTCCTCACAGTGGAAAGACAGCCCTGGCTGCCAAAATCTCAGAGGACTCGCAGTTCCCCTTCATTAAGATCTGCTCTCCAGACAAGATGATTGGCTTCTCAGAGATCTCCAAATGCCAGGCAATCAAGAAGGTTCGTGCTAACTTACTGTATGCTCATAAATTTTAATTTAATGTTAGATTTTTACACATATAATCAAAGTTAAATCAAAGCCAAAGTTATTGTATTGCACACTATCATTAAAAATGTTCCATATTTCTTCTCAGGTCTTTGACGATGCTTACAAGTCTCAGCTCAGCTGTGTCGTGGTTGATGACATTGAGCGTCTGTTAGGTTAGACAGTTTTGTTATTTCAATTGTTGATTTTGTTTTTTTAAATAGGGGGATATTCCCACATCTAAATATTCCCTTCAACAGGGAAAACTGCCATATATATGCCCCTTCTAATGTACAGATTTGACTAAAAATTTCCATGACAACAAATCTCAATGTTTAAGCATATATTGCTATTCTAGAGAACTGTGTGCTTCTAATTGTATAGCAACAGCTTGGGCAGGAACCTATTTTTATTCTAAGATGACAAAGGCAAGATTTAAAATGAAAGGATTGATTGAGTCAGTGTGGAAGAACTTGAGTAGTCTGCAGAAAACTATCTTTATACCTTGCCCCAAAAACTAATCACCAAACACCAGGAATATCTTTATATGCTTTAACATTAAGATCTGTACTCATGGAAATTAGTCAAACCTGATTATTAGAAGGGGGTGCCCTAATACATACCATATAGTTTATTTAAAATGCATTTATTTCATACTAAGTATAGTTATAAAATATTTTAACATATTTACTGACATATCGCTCGAGACTTCCTGATAAAAAAAATATATATTTTAATTTGGAGTACTACTTGTGCACAGCGCATATTTCTTAATATTAAGCTTCAAATGTGTTTTAATGTCACTATTGATGAGGATTGTATGAGCTTTGAATAATATCAGTCTTTGAATGCAAGATATTTCAAGAGTACCTGATGTCTACGTGCAGTAATTTCACTTATATACTTCAGCATATCTTTAGTTTGACTTCAGCACAATTAAAAAGTACAAAATTAGTTGTTTCATTGTAGCAGATTTAAATATACCAGTGTAGTATACCATAAATACAATTTCAGGGTGTTTTTATGAAGCATATACAGTATATATATGTAAATGTATGTGTAGTATACTTAGAATTAACTATTCTATTCTGTTATAATTATTTTTCACTAGGTATCTTTAACTAAAGTCGACAAGCATGTCTTTCATTGACCCTCCCACCTTTAAATGTATTCGATAAAACTAATGCACAAGATATAACTCTGTACTTACAGTGGGGAACAAAACTGCTATATTACACTATTAATGGTATTCTAATAATTATGTGTGGTGAAACAGATTACGTGCCGATTGGTCCTCGCTTCTCCAACCTGGTTCTTCAGGCCCTGCTGGTTTTGCTGAAGAAGATTCCTCCTCATGTAAATGCTGATACTTCTACATATGGGTCATATTCGGTCATATGTGATGGTTTTTTTAATCTTTTTCTTAATCTTCTATCAACAAATGCATTTATCTTGTTAGATTTTGGCCATAAAATGTCCGGTGTTCTTCTGTTTACCATAAGGGCCGTAAGCTGCTGATCATTGGCACCACCAGCCGTAAAGACGTGTTGCAGGAGATGGAGATGCTGAATGCGTTCAGCACCACCATCCATGTGCACAATATCTCCAGTGGGGAACATCTGGTTGAAGCTCTAGAGGTGAGATGAAATCTATCTATCTATCTATCTATCTATCTATCTATCTATCTATCTATCTATCTATCCATCCATCCATCCATCCATCCATCCATCCATCCATCCATCTATCATCTATCATCTATCCATCTATCCATCTATCCATTTATCTATCTATCTATCTATCTATCTATGGCATCAGGAGACATGGCATCTAGTTTATTTCATTATGTTGTTTCAGCATTAGCCGGTAGAGGGCGATACCACCCTTTCTCTCACTTCATTTACATGCACAAAATGTTATTATCATACTTACTATTTTTTGTTTCTGTTAATTACAAGCTCCTGGGCAGCTTCACAGATGCTGAGAGAACCACCATTGCCAAGCATATAAAAAGAAAAAGAGTGTCGATTGGCATTAAAAAGCTTCTCATGCTTATTGAGATGTCTCTGCAGGTAAGCTTTAGTCTATTGAGTCTCTCAAACCCATTCAACCTTTGGATTTATTTCTGCTAGACGTATTCACCTAGAAATTCTCCTTTAATTCATGGGGACTAGAAGTTTAATGAGCTCTGGTAGTTTTCTAACATGCTTCTTGATTTGGGGTCTAAATAATTGAATTTCTTTTCGGTGCTTTTTATAGTTGTTTCATGCGTAGAAGATTCTGACGCTTCATCTAAAGTGCTGTCTAGAAATTTCATGAGCGCACTTCATCTCGTGACAGAGTCACATGCAGAGAACCATATACGAGAAAATGAACGTTTATTTATAGCATGTTGTGTTTGCCCTCGTCTCTAGATGGATCAGCCGTACAGAGTCAGCAAGTTCCTCTCTCTACTCAAAGACGAGGGAGCGTGAGTACACCTCTGGGTTCATCATATGTTGCATATTTGACACAACAAAGTCTAATAAAAGAGCTATATCTACAGACTCAATGGATCACAAACCTGATGATGGGGAGTTAAACAGGCATTAAGTCTGCTTTATATTTGATTTTGTTAATTGACAGGCTGGATGAAAACAAGCACATCTGAATTTAACTGTGCTGGTGAAAACTGATGGCAAGGTTGTCATGTTAACGATGTGTGCTGTATTTAAAGCCATGAGAGTAGCTGCTTCAAAATTTCTTGATCCTTAGTTTTTTCCCATTATTTAAGATACAGAACCTGAAAACTAGTGTCCAACAGAAATTCCAAGCCAGACAGAACCCGACCTCTTCATGTGCTTTAGCTGCTTGCAAAAGTTTTGGGTCAGTAAGATTTTTTATTTATTTAGCAAGAATGCATTCAATTGATCAAAAACAACAGTAAAGACATTAATGATGTTAAAAAAAAATTTTTTTTCAAATAAATGCTGTTCTTTTTTACTTTTTATTCACAGATGAATCCCTAAAAAAATATCATGTTTTCCAACAAAAATATTAAGCAAAAATATATCGACTGTTTTCAACACTAATAATGAGAATAAATATTTCCTCATTTGACATGATAGGAATAAATTACATTTTAAAATTATGACAATAATATAAAGTAGTTTTAAATTGTTCTAATATATATTTTTTTTAAATATAACAGTTTTTCCTGTATTTTAATGCAGCTTTGGTGAGACATAAAAAAAAAACCATATTGACCCCAGTTCTTTAAATATCAACGCATAATAGATCATTTTAATGCTGTGCTTATTAGATATGTTATAGCACACATTTAAATATTCAGTGAGATAACAACATAAATCACATCCACATTGAGTGCACACATATTGTTATTTCAAGGGCTGCGGTTTTCACAACAAGGATCGTTTTCACATGATGGTTTTACTAGAAGTTAATATGTTTAAATTAATATCTAAAATTATTTGGGTATTTGAATAGTGATTTTTTTTTTTTTTTTCATTTTGCCCTTTTGTGTCTAATGTTTTTTTTTAATCAATTAAGCCTCTATATACAGAGTAAAATAGGCTAAAATTAATGAGTATAACAAGAATCATACTGTAAACAAAAATAAACAAAAATGAATCAAATTTAACAGTTGATACTGGACAGTGGGCGTTATATACCAGAATCAAGTCAGGTGTGTTAATCTTGCAACCGGATCAAGCTGTGACATTTACATTAAAGAGTTAAAAAATAATAATAATAATAAAAAAAGAAATATACATGTGTGAATTATTCACAATAAGATTATTAACATGCTTTTGGGAAAAAAACTTTTAATTTCATGCCAGCTTCAAAGGGAAGAATCTGAAGAACATGCACAATAAGAGTAGAGATGTGCATTAATAAAGAAAGTATGGTTCTTTTTGAACTTTATCTCTTAGAGAAAGAGTCAATATTGGTAATGATTGACTTTCAGATGGAAGCCATCAAAGTCACAGAGTCTGTGTGCCAGAGCTTGTCTGTAAATTTGGACTGTACCCAAACACCAAGGGGCTGAGGTGAAACCCAAAACTCCCACAGAGTAAACTCTCTGCGCCTCCTCACGCTCCGTCCTTCTCTCTGCAGAGATCGTGGTTTTCTAGAGTAACTGAAGACAGGCCCAAGCTGTTCCTCCTGACTGCATGTTCCCCAGGAAACTACAAGCAAACTCCACCCAATACTGATAACCTGACGGAGATCACACAGCCGTCCCTCATATCAAACCAATATCAAATATCGCCTTGTGCTGTGTGTAATATTTCTGTACGCTGTTTGGTTACATGAATATCCGTTTTGAGCTACACGAAGCCACTAAGATGTAAAAAATCAGATTAAAAATGTGTATATATGCTGCTGGATGCAGAACATATATCTATAAATCTATATCATGCAACATGTGAATCTCTAGGATATAAGAAAGATGTTGGTGTGTGTGTATAATGTGTATATATATATATAACGCTGAGCTGTGCTGTTTGTGGTGTGAATACGCTGAACACTTCCTTTGTGATTGTGTTGTGGTAACACAAGAAGACATCATATATAGATCACAGTGTTATTTGATATTGTACAGAGGTTCAAAATATGCAGATTCAGTTTGTTTCATTTGCTTCAGTTTAATGTAGATTTGGTTTACAGTATCAAAGCTGGTAATATACAGTACAGTATATCTATGTTAACTAGTGTTGAAGAAGCCAGCACTTTGAGAACAGCCTTGATCATTTCTACAGTGGATTGATAATCTGTTGTGGTCACTTTTAGTGTGTGTGTTTGTGTGTGTGTGTGTGTGTGTGTGTGTGTGTCAACAGGAGGCTACTGATCAGCTTTCGAGTGGACTTATTTGTGTGGCTGTATGTATCTGTGTAAGTGTAGTGTGTGTAGATATTGTTTTTTTTAAATGAATATTCATGATTATTCTTTGTTTTATGTACATATTTTTTTGCTTTCCCATTCATTCGTATGGTATCTGTGACCAGTGTTCAATGTCCAGAGCTCTTTGATCTGTTATGACTACTGGAGATGCACGGCCTGATGCAAAAGTGTGTTACTGCAATAAAAAATAAAATCAAATACATAAAAAAAAAACCTGGCTCTCAGTAAGAGTTCGCTTTTTTTTGTGCTGTTGAATATTCATTCCGTTGCTTTGCTAATGTTGCCGCCTCAACAGTGATCTTCTAATGCTATTACTGTTTTAATAATGCATTTTAAAAAAGATAAATTAATGAATTATTATTAATATATATAGTGAATTATTATATATATATATATTATATAATTTATTAATATTATTATTTATATATATTAATATATCTAAATTAAATGATAAAACACAGTGTTTGTATTATTCCATGCCTTTTTATGAGTTGTTGAATCATTTAATCAACGGATTCATTTAAAACAGTGATTCATTAGGCATTAATGAATCTAATTTAAATTAATTAATTGATCTTAAAGTTGTATGTCTTTATCTGGCAACATAATACTGATGAGATATATGAAGAGCTACTCCATAGCTTAGGTCTTTGAGCTCACAGTTTTATTCAGCTGGTGGCAGCAGAGTCCATTTAGTGTAGCATTATACTGTCTGAGATGCTCTCCTAAATTATGAATTGTACAGTATATAGTATTGTTTTTATCTAACTAAAAATACATTTGGACGGATGGGTCTCTGTTTGTTTTTCATGAAGCATGTCACTGCAATGATAAAATATTAACCATCCAGGTTCCTCGTTTTAACATAATTATTTTGCTATACTAATCAAGTAAAGACAGTTTTGCTTTCTTTTCTCAGCTCATCTCTTCTCTTCCAAAGGAGCCCTGATCATTACATTGCATGTAACTCCCTGTAATGCAACCAGTAGAATACTAACAGTAATGGCTGACTGGCTATTATTTAGTCACTCAATTGGCCAGGATCCACTTTCCTGCAAAGTTTAGCACTTAGTCTAATCAAACACACCTGGGCATGCCAATCTGTGTCTTCAGTATCTTTAGTAAATCACAGGTGATTGAGATTGATCAAAGTTGGAGCAAAACTCTGCAGCGTGAGTTTCATGAGCCAGATTTGAGGAGCTGTGATATGTGCCAATTTTCTTTTCAGAGCCTGTTT
This sequence comes from Carassius auratus, assembly GCF_003368295.1. NCBI lineage: Eukaryota > Metazoa > Chordata > Actinopteri > Cypriniformes > Cyprinidae > Carassius > Carassius auratus. The sequence continues at coordinate 22,816 of NW_020525724.1, forward strand.
GAAAATACCCCTTTCAGTAAAGTCCTCCTGATTCTGAAGGTGTGCTTTCAGAATTCAAGAGACAGAGCGGGTGGATGAAAGGAGCTGACTGGTTGAGCAGAGACCTCAGGGGAAGATTGAGCTTCAGGGCTAGGCAAGTTCGGTTCTAGAGAGCCGCAGTCCTGCAGAGTTCAGCTTCAGCCCTAACCAAACACACCTGAACAAGCTCATCGATGTCTTCAGGATTACTAAGGTACAGGCAGGTGAGGGGTTTTTCCAGGGATGGAGCTGAACGCTGCAGAACTGTGGCTCTCCAGGACCAAACTTGCCCATACCCCTGGCTCAGACAACGAATACTTCAGCACATCAAAACATATTTTCAGCATCTTTTATTTTTATGTTAATTTGTAATATGTTTTTTATATTTGTGTGTAGATATTTAGTCCCTTTCAGAGTTTTAAATTGGCTGTATTAGCCTACCCTAAATTCAATGTTTTCTATTTTGTATTTAATAAATCCATTGATTTGATCGTAGCTAAAAAGTATTTAGTGAAACCTTTATTGTTGTAGCTCAATAGTGAGGGCTACCCCATGCAGGGCCAGTGCTAAAGGGCCAACGTTTTACCAGTGAGCAAAGTCTTACAGGCCCTGCTGGGGGCCCTTAGACGAGCCCGGTCCTGTCCCAAATGGAACACTTCATGCTTGCATTTCAGCATTGCTATTAATGTTGTGGTAATTTTAGCAAATAGTTTGCTATATAATTCAAGTTCAACAGAAGAGGGTAAACTTTATTACTCGTCTGAATCTGCATTTTAGTTGGTGTTTTTGTAAATGTAATGTCTCTGAAAGAGAACAAGACCAAAGGCATGCACGTGCACGCACACATCAGGTGAATCACTGCACTCCCGACATGTAGGAATACCTACTTTGTGTTTGAAGGTTTTTGAATCTCCTTCAGAGTTTTTCGGTGAATGAGCTCTCTTTAAGTGTGCACGTTGTTATCTTACCGATTTGGAGGATGTGGTATACTTTAAGCACAAGCAATAATAAATAAGAACATGAGGTGCAACTGGAAGATCATAACAATCTGCTGTTAAAAGCACTGCACGTCTACAGCAGCAGAAAGAACTTGAGCATGATAACAAGCATTTCTAGAGTTACTAAAGGGGTGTAATATTTGCAGTTATCCATGTGCAAGAGATTCATCTTTCAACAGAAGTGGAAGAAAGTGAAAGGTTGTCCTTGATTTGATGTTTGCTTCAATTCTATTTCACTTCAAGTACAAATGTGGGTGGTGGGACTGATCGTGACATTTTGCATTATTCTCTGGAATGCTTGATTCTGATTGGTCAATCGCAACATTCAGATATCTTGTTTTATAAAATGCAACCAGTTCCATCTCAGTTCATCGATTCTAATGTGTAAATGACCTCAGAAGACTTGAGCAGGTACTCGTTTATACACAGATTGTTTTTTTTTTTTTTTGTCTTAGCGGAAGCTTAGAGATAATTTAGGGACAATTATAAAAGAAAGTTTGAAAAGCTTTCAATAAATTCAAACCCAGATCAACCTGTGGGAGTTTTCCGATAAACAGTCTTCTATCTGTAACATCTTTAGAACTGAAATGAAATTTAATCAATAATAAAATAATTTGTATTTCAATTTATCAATACTAAGGAGTGGAGCCATAAAGTTAATGAAATGAAATCATATTTTTGACATGAATGGAAATGGATAAGGTCTTGTTAACATTTCCGAAGCTGAAATGACTTACAAACAAACTCTCTCTCTCTCTCTCTCTCTCTCTCACACACACACACACACACACACACAGTCCTCTTCAGAAGTGCATCTAACACTTTCATGTGCCTCATGTGCCCTTGCCCTGCGGTGATGACTTTGATATGTGCTTTTATGGGATCAGTGGGAATAGGATTTCTCATGGTTATTATGACAGAGACCTCCCCATCTCTCTGAACCACACTCCACTCCTCTTCTTCTGCGTAATCCCCAGATGTTCTACTTCAGTCTTCATTTCCTTGCTGGTGGGAGGCCCGGAGAAACATGGGGAAAGCTGTCTTCAGCACCCAGTTCAACAGCAGATCAGATCAGATTCATAAACTTCATTGTAATTCTGGTTGCTCACCTTGTGTTCATCTGTGCAGTCAGATATTAAACTAGATAAATCTGTCCATCTTATTTTTAATGTAAGAATGGGTGCAGCCATTTCCATGTGCGAGGTTCCCAGAGTCATCCGGTTCCAGTTATTTGATCTGTACTAAAATAGTCCTTTATACTGCTTGATACTGCAAACTGCAATATCAAGGAGTTTGCAATCAAAAGCACTTTGTTATGCTTCTAGTTATTTACCTCAGAAACACTCTCAGGTTAAAAGGGACAAAAATAGCAGTAGCCTATAAGATACAAAAGCTAAAAGGTAAATTGTTTAACTTATTTACCCCTAAATGGTACATATTAATACCTAAAGGCCGGTTTCACAGACATGGCTTAACTTAAGCCAGGACTAGACCTTAGTTAAATTAAGATATTAAATCAGAGTTTATAAAAATTCCTTAGACAAAAAACATTGGAGGTGTGCGTCTTGCGACAAAACAATGGCACTGACATATTTTAAGATATGTCAGAACAAGATATTTTCGGTTGAGACAGCTCAAACATGCATTTTAGTCCTGGACTATATCCTTAAGTCTCATCAGTGAAACCGGAGGAAAGTGTACATAATTAGCCCCTTCTGAAAGGGCACCACCCCAGTGATAGTTTTGTATTTTTTTTTTCTTTTTCTGAGAGTGTTGCAGCTAACTAATCTGAATGAAGTCTCACTTATTCACAGAAAACAGCAAAGTAAAGTGTATTATCTACTATTTTTGCAGATTTATTAAAGACTTGATTGGACTTTGGGGTTCAGTGCAGTACATAATGGTTTAGGCTGGTGCTAATGATATTTATTAAGCCTTGTTTGGGATTTGTCTACTGAGGCTCGACAGCAATATTATTCATAAACATCATGTTCCCTTATTTCTGCAGTTGTGTTTGGCAGAACAGGTGACCAAGCAGAAAACAGTGTGTGGTGAACCTGTGTACTGTAAACTTTAGACAGCTGAGCACCTGTCTTATCTACTCAATACAGAGGATTTCAGACACACATCACAGCTCCCTGATGGGCGCATTTTATAAATGCTTCCACATTATGTGTTATTTCAATTCATAAACACTTAGAAATAAATGAAGACATATACAGTATGTTGTGCAACATCTCAGCCTTCATTTCTTGTGGTTCAACAGAGTATTGGCAGAGAGAGATGTTTTTGAATAAAATAATGCATTACTGACCCAATTAGGTTTTGTTAGTAATATGACTGCAATGAGACAAATATCTTAAAGTGAAGAGTCTGTATACTGAAGACTTTTCAGCATAATAGAGTAAGATACCGCATTTTCAAAAGCAGCAGGGAAAATAGGTTCTGATTGAAAGAACGCACTGCTCAGCAGCAGTCCTGTTCTTGCTGTGAATTAATGTACAAACTAATACCCCACAGCCCAGTTCACCAAGAACTCTGTGCCGTTCCTCTACACTGGCACACAGTGAGCTGGGGTCTTAAAAGAGAGACTGACAGAGAAGAGAATGGTCAGCCAGAGAGTTGATGGCGAGTAAATCAGCCGTGAAAGACGACGTCCCCAAAGATTCATTAAAGCTATTGGTTTAAAATAAGATCCATACCGTGGCACCGCGACTGCTACTCATAAAAGCAAGACTAATTACATGGCAATTTAGAGTGAAAGAGTGAGACAGGCCTGCTGTTTATTCTACTATTGATTATCATTCATAATACATTTAATGAAATGAATATGCTACACTGTCCATAAACAACTGTCTCAGTGCTGTGTAACAGCCTGCAGTGATCATTTTCTCTGCTGTCTAATTTTCTTGTCACATGACAACAAAATGACTTCATGCATGTTGTATGCACTATAAAAAAGGATTTGTTAATAATACAAAATGAAGTACTTTTACTAAATAAATAAATATCAACAGTAATTTTACTTCAAAATTTTCCATTTCATTCAGTGTTACTTACTAGCAGCTTCTCAGTAAAATGTTTACCATTTACTTTTTTTTTTTCTTCAGTGCACCACAGTTTATTTGTTATACAAAAAAATGTTAAGTATGAAAATATTTAAAATGTTTTAAGATTTTTGGACTATAGAACTTTTGGTTATGCCAACAGTACATAACGATAAATAAGCCTTTACTTAAAGGCTTTATTTATAATGTTCTACCATAGATATTTATAACGTACATTGTATGCATTCTATCTTTTCATAGATAATTGTGACCAGTGTTAAAATGCATAATATTTGAAGTTTTGTTTACCATGTGTTTTATACTTTCAAAAGGTGTAAGAAAGAAGAAATAAGCATTATAATATATTTGGATACAATTATTCATTACATCATACAATGCATTATTAGCTGCATTACAAGGCATAATTCATGCATTAAAACTACTTATAATGCATTATATAAAAAGGCTTTCAGTAAAGTATTACTGTTTTTTTTACTCTAGTTACACCAATGAGACTGGAAACAATTAACCACACACCCTTGGTGTTTTTGTCAGCATGTATTTATTAATGCACATGTATTGACTCGCTGACTGAGACACAAGCCCCAGGGTATGGAGGTAAATGAAAAATGCATAATATGTGTGTGTTTATGTTTTACTGATGACTGCTGGACTAATGGCATTAAAATGTTTATATTGAGAAAGATGATCTCATATACTGAATTGAATACACCCTGTCCGCTGTCTAATCATTAATACTAGACATAATTTATTTCAATTCAAGTTTATTTGTATAGCCCTATTTACAATACAAATCATTACAAAGCAACTTTACAGAAAATTAAGTTTCTACAATATTTAGTCGTAGCTTATCAGTGGTTACTGTCAGTTTGTGCACGTATGACAGGATTTTTCAGAAAAATGTATACAAGAGTTAGTCAGCCAGACTATGAATATTATTAACACCAATTATTATATGATGCAGTCACACATGTAGCAATATTTGTTAGTTCTGTTTGTTGATTCAGGGTCAGCATCATCTCTTCTCAGGTGTTCTGGATCCAGACTGGAGCTTAACTCCTAGTTACCACGGGATGTAAATCCATTTTCCTAAAAGTATAATCTCCGTATTCATGTTGGTTATGATTCTGTTCAAAAACGTTGTTTTGACAATTTATGCGTTAATTTTTAAATAAATGTTCTATAACACTTAACTTGCACACATATTAATCTTTATCAAAAATGTTTTCAAATATATTTTTCCAAATAAAAAATGCTTCATACAAAATCATTCAATTCTAGTCAAGGTTGCTTAATTTAACCCAAACAAAAAGTGCCATTTTTGTATTAAAAATAATCGTAAAAAAAAATATCAAATTTTTTTTTTATATATAAAGCGATGTTAGAAGTTTATAAGTGACGTGACATTCAGCCAAGTATGGTGACCCATACTCAGAATTTGTGTTCTGCATTTAATCCATCCAAAGTGCACACACACAGAGCAGTGAACACACACACACACACCGTGAACACACACCCGGAGCAGTGGGCAGCCATTTATGCCGGGGAGCAGTTGGGGGTTCAGTGCCTTGCTCAAGGGCACCTAAATCATGGTATGAGGGTGGAGAGAGCACTGAACATGCACTCCCCCCACCCTCAATTCCTGCCGGCCCAAGACTCGAACTCGAACTTCGATTGCGAGTCTGACTCTCTAACCATTAGGCCACGACTTCCCCTTTTGTTGTTGTTGTTGTTTTGTCACATGATAACAAAACGACTTTAGACATCTTGGTTACACCACTCTGACATTGATTGGACTGAATATAATTGAATTATAAATAAATAAATAAATACATACATAAATAAATAAATATATAGAACATATATATGCTACATGCTGTAAGATCAGAACGATTCAAGGACGAGATGATGTGGGGGCTCTGGCAACCCCCCAGCTGTATCGGGAAGTGCTTTTACACACAGGGTCATCCATCTCACACAGGGCTAAGAGGTTTAAGCGGCTGGGAACCTGTAGAGAGCAGCATTTGATATAATCACATACTTCTATACCATCAGCTCGTCCTTACCGTAAAGGGGGTGGAGCGATTATAGTAAAGCTCGTGTATTTTCTTGTTGTGGCAGCCGAGACCTAATCGTTTTCACTCACAGACAAACAAAATCTGTATTAACTGCCTCCAAGTGCATATATTCCGAATACAGGCTATTCATTTAACTAGTTCTTTTAGTTTGAAAGGGTATCGCAACCCGCCGAAAAGCGATTCTCGACGAAGACCGCTCGTCAAGAAGACTCGTGGTACTTCAGTGGACCATCTCGGCTTTTGGAAGCATTTTGTCATTCTTCCCAAGGAAGCGGGTGAGTAATTGTCCTGCGGTCAGCTGTCCTGTTGAGCTTCTCACTTCAGAGGTGTCCACTTATAGAGCGCGCGAAGGCGCAGAGCTGAGACACATCTGCGGCGTCATCGCGTCGCTGCGCGTGGTTTGAGGCTTTGCATTTTGCACACGGCATACGAGGACACTAATGAGGGCTATTACCGAGTTCTGGGTTAGCAAACACAGCCAAAGACTAGTTAACTTAGTTCCCGCTCGTGTAAAGAGTGCATAACCATTATAATATATGGAGAATTATAATTGCATTCGAGATGACTGGCGCTGGAAAGCGAGTTGTTTACACCCTACTCTCATGTAGAAACAATTACATCGTCATTTGTAAAGCGATATATACAGATAGGGTTTTGCGTTTGTATCAACCAAAAGTGTGTGTGTGTGTGTGTGTGTGTGTGTTTGTTCGCATGGAATTGAAATATTGATTGGTTTTATTAAATTACTTATAGAGAAAGAGCGACTGTTGCAAACATGGGGCAATACAATGTTTCCCTGGGAAATTAATTTCTAAGAAATATTTGACCCTGTAGCGACTGACCAATCAGAATCAATATATATATATATATATACTCTATCTATCTGTCTGTCTGTCTGTCTGTCTATCTGTCTATGGGTGTAAAATAATAATTTGATTGGTTTTATTAATTTACTTGTAGAGAAGGAACAACTGTGTGGGAAACTAATTTTTCAGAAATATTTGACCCTGCGGCGATTGACCAATCAGAATCAAGAATTGAACAGAGTAGTGTTCTTAAGATTCTTGTTGAATGACTTGTCCTTGGGTTTAATAATGTTAAATGTACATGTAGGTGTTTTTATGCCTTATGGTGGATTTTAGTGGATTATTTGTGGGTGGCAAGGAATCAGTCTATCATTTCACCTTGATACAGGTTCATCATTTATCAGGGCAGTTTTGTAATTCTTACATTTATAGGCCCCTTTGAAGAAAACTGTCAGTTTAATGGGCAGATATATACATCTACAACAGTTGTGTTGTAGCGACATTCAGCCAAGTATTGTGACCCATACTCAGAATTCATGCTCTGCATTTAACCCATCCAAAGTGCACGCTCACACACACACACACACACACACACACAGCAGCCATTTATGCTGCGACGCCCGGGGAGTAGTTGGGGGTTCAGTGCCTTGCTCAAGGTCACCTCAGTCGTGGTATTACCAGCCCGCCACTTGAACCCACAACCCTAAGTTTAGGAGTCAAACTCTCTAACCACTAGGCCACGACTTCCCCTAAATCTAAAGATGTTGCCACAAAGTCAAATGAACACAAAATTACAAAAGACTAATTAGCAGGATATTGTTGCTAAGTTTCAACAGCTCGGTTGCAGTTATTACATAGTTGCCTGTTTTTGATCTAATTGTGATTCCAGTTTTATTCATTCATTGCCATACAAAAGAGGGAATTTGAAGTGAATTGAGAAATTAAATATAAAATATTATTTGTAATATATAATTTCTTTCTCCGGTGCAGTAGTGTATTATGCGACCAAACCCAAACCAAACTTACATATGTAATGAAGTTCTGTTGTTCCATACTCGAGGCCCGTTCACACTGAAGAGGTGTCCGGATGTTATTCACTTGTACTGAGAGTTGTCGATTTTTGGAAGCACAAGCAACAGAAGCATCAATTGTTGAGCAGATATTAACTTTTTGCAAATGAGGGATCTGCCTCGATACAGCTTGAAGCCAAGTAGACAGAGTATGAAACCAACAGTAAACCACCTGTGACCACATTTATTGCATTGCTGCCATTGTGAATGGGGCTTAACAGTGATGCTTTGCTTTTGGTTTCTTGTAGATGTTCTTACTGTGCTGCGGTATCTAACTGCATCAGGGTGTGTGTCACTGTCTCCTCTCCCACTGCTATTTGAAGCCTTGTGTTGTGACCCAGATAACATAAGGTGACACTGAAAATGCTTGTTGCCAGGTTGCTTTTTTTGCTAAAGTTTGCAGTCAGTATGAATGAACAAAATGATTAACAAGACATAACAAGCATTGTAAATGAAAAATTTGGTGCTTTCTACTCACGTTATTTTAAAGTTGCAAGGTTTAAGTGTATTAAATGATTAAAGTCGTCCTGTAAAAACCACTGGAGAGAAGTCATTTTCACTTTCACTGGAAGGGCCAGTCGTGGCACTTTGATTACAAGGTCAAAGCATCAAAAATGAAACATATACATGGTTGATTTGTTCACAATATTATTAACTGTTGTAGGTCGGGCAGTGAAAGGTAAGAATTTATGTTTTACAAATATATAATATTTACAATAAATAATAACAATTAACATTACACTGCTATAATAGTCAGTCTAAATGCAAAGTGGACCCCAAAAGCGAAATGGGCTATTGAAAACATTTGTTATCATTTAAATTTTGTATTAATCATTCAACCCTGTGGAATATTGGTTTACAAAGTGTTGCAGGAAATCTACTGTTTCTTGTGTATGTGAATGGTAGACTAAACTTGACCTAATTAAACCACCAGTCGAAATAATCTGAAATATCAGCCAAAATGTCATAATCGTGGCAGCCTCGGCGGATGCAGCACAGGGTTGAATAAAAGCACAAGAGCTGATCTTGGTTGTGAGGGGCTAAATAATTCAGAGCACGATGGGAACGCGCGTCCTTAAAGAACCTAGACTCTGGAACATATGCGATAAATAGTCCGCCAGCTCCAGTCTTCCTCAGGTTTCAGCTTCAGACAGCGAGGACGCTGTTTACGAGCATGGAAGCGCACTTCAGTGGGTCTCTATGGCCGATGCGACCCAACACGTCGTGTCCTGCATTTGGGGGTGAATCTCCACTGTGCGCTTGTCGGGGAAGTTAAATAGTTCGGTTGCATAACAGCGCTGACGTCCCGATCTGCATTCACTATATGTTGACGTCAGGCGGCAGTTCATATGAGGGAACCCTTGCTCTGTCTGAACACAATGTACAGAGAGTTATTTGTCCATGTGCAGAAACTCTGTGCCGTGTTTTCAACAGTCGTTGGCGCTTACGATGCCAAATGGTGCCCTGTTTGTGTTCTATTTTACAGTGCTTTATTTTTAGTGCCCTTTCTGGAGCGGGCTTCTGAGAGAACGGATTTAGCTTGATGATCGTTTATAGCTCAGCAGTCATGTCTTTACGTGCCTGAAGCATGTAGAACATGCATTACAAGAGACAGATAATGCCTGAAACTGTCAGGTGTTATAGTGGTCTGGACAAAAATAATCACAAGTATCCTAATATAAGGTGCAGTTATGCACAGTTTCATATGCTAGGCTTTATCATAGTTGTTTTGGAGAATCTTCCATTCAGTTATAAGTCAGATTTTTTGAATATATTCATCTACATGTTTAATTTTTTTTTATTTTATTTTATTTTATTTTTCATTTTATAATAGCCTATAGATATTCATTTTCTTTTTTAATGACTGGATGGGTTGACATAAGTTTCTAGGCTAAAACCTCAAAACAGAAACAAGTTAACATTAGCACTTCTGTTTCCACTGCAAGTCAAATTTCAATAAAAATTTTTAAGGTCTGAAATAATATTAAATAATACAGAGGTTGTCAGGAACATAGAGACAGATGCCTCTAAAGCTACTGTTTCTATTGGGACAAATCTGGGCCATGAACACTGAAGAGCAAACTAACTGTGTGTCTGCATCCATATTAATATCTGCAATAGATGTCAGCAGGTGACTATGCTAAATTAACTCAGTACAACATTTTGAAGGTGTTAGCTAACACAACATTATAAAGTTAGAATATAAAACATGTAGTATTTAATTAATACATATTTAAACACAAATAAACACATTCTCACCTGTGAAAGGTTATCCCATTTCTCAGGAAAGTCTTCAGTGGTTTTCAGTGACATTATTTAAGTAACTTCTCATGTTGTAAAGTTTGCCTGTAAAAAGCTGCTGTTGGAATTTCCAGATTGTATCCTGTTCACTTCATTTTGTACACATATTATATTGAATTCCAATGGTTGAGAATTTATACTTGGGAACATTTTAATTTCTGCTCATTGAAAAGCCAGTGTGCTACGCTGAGACTTAATTGCCTTTGAAAAAGTATGGTGCTGCATTTGATTTGCTGTTTAGTCCTTTTATTCTATTACTCTCTTATTTTCAGTTAGCAGTTTTAACACTATTAGCTAGAAAATAAGCTTCTGCAATTAATATTATAGCAGAGAAAAACATAATAAAGCTAGGCTATATATAGGCCTATATATGGAGATACCCCCTGACAATGTAAAGCGCTTTGATTAAAAAAAGCACTATATAAATGTAAAGAATTATTATTATTATTATTATAACAAATAAACAGGCTTACACGAGAAATATGTTTTTACTTAAATAATAAATTAAGAAAATGAACAAAAAACTGTGCAACAAGAAGCCTAGTATGCAGTTTCGGTTCATTTTTGTGCTGCGTGAAAGGAAACAGAGCTAGGCATCCTATTTTTCTTTAGGCTTATATTACAAAAGCACAAGGAATTGTTTTTATTGTGAATGTACACATAGAGGCAATTCCTATTATCTTTATGACTAAAAGGAGTAGTTACTTCTAACTTACTTTAAAATAGCATGCGCACACACAGTGAAGCTTTGCTACATTGACAATGCAGACTGTTCATTTTCATTATAAAATGCAGTCAGTCAAACATGTAAAAAAAAGAGGACACTGCTGAGTTTAAATATGTAGCAAAATCTGTGCCGTTAAGTATGATCACAAATATAGAAATATTTCATTTTGTGTCGAATGAGAGACCCAACGTTGGTTTCAATTTCGTTTTAGCCTAAATTAGTTTGTTCTGGTTTGTCGTTTATATATCCATAGCTTTGTATATTTTAACTTCTTGTTCTTTTCTAAATACTGTTAACTGAAAGGCTTTGTTGTGGAGTGAGGGAACTAATATATCCTAGCTATGTCAACAGTGTTTTTTTATAATGTTTGTAAACATTTCGAGTCGGCATTAGACTTCTGAATGAAATAAAATGAAACTTATGTTTTGTTTTTTTTTACTATAAAACAGAATTTGTTTATACGTGTAGCATATTTAGACCATGCAGCAAACCTTTTTAAATATTTAGATAAATTACTGAAAATAAATAGAAATGTGTTTGTAACAATGTAAATGTCTTTAATGCCAGCTCCAGTCAATTTAACGCATTCTTACTGTATAAAAATAGATTTTTCTGTGGCACTGAAGTGTACAGTACTTTAATTCAAAATGTTCCCAAAAAAAACTAAAACAAAAAAATACATTAGGCCAAAAAGTACGTTCTTCTGTATTTAGTGGTTTTATGTAGAAATATATTGATTATTTACACTGAGATATTATCTTCCGATTTTATAACAGTGAGAGCAGAAGAATCTAAGTACAAAAGCAGCCCAACATGTTCAGCAGCTTCCAGGTAAAAAATGCATGCAAATAAGACGTGATGACATTTAGAGGAAGTTTATGTAGTTGTTAACGTGGTGGAGATATATGCACCATAAACCGTAATCTATAATCATGAGATGTTATTAGGCTACTATGAAACATCAAAGACATGAGGCCGCAGTGTTTTATGGGATAAAGCACTTATGGGATAGGATACTGTATCACTACACTGGTGGTAAAGTACAATGAAGTAACAGCACCCTGATCGACCATATTCAGGACAAAATCACATTTCTAAGATGATTGTAAGCTAAATTTCAAACATGAATAAATATTTTCGGTCACACTTTATTTTAGGGTCCAATTCTCACTATTAACTAACCATTAACTATGACTTTTGCCTCAATTAACTCCTTATTTGCTGCTTATTAATAGTTTATAAGGTAGTTGTTAAGTTTAGGGTATTGGGTAGGATTATGGATGTCATGCATTATATGTACTTTATAAGCACTAATAAACAGCCAATATGTTAATAATAGACATGCTAATAAGCAACTAGTTTTTAGTGTGAACTGGACCCTATACTAAAGTGTTACCATATTTTCCAATTAAGTCTTTCTTATATTTCTCAGATATTTAATAATGAAGAATGATTGGCTTTCTTTTCTAGATTTAATCATCCAAGCACCCTGAGGTTTTACCCTGTTCCTGAAACTTCAGTTCTCTTCATACAGTAGATCTAAAATTAATGATGTGGGATTATGGTTGTAAATACAGTTTGTGAAAAGGTTTTAGATTTACTTTCACAACCTTTTTTTTTAATGTAAGATGTCTGTAACTTTTCTTTGGAGATCTATGTTTATTTGATCCAATATTGTAGCACTCACTTGTCGTCAGTTGGCATCAGTGTTAGTACAGCAGACGCCTGTGACTGTGCCACTGGAGGAAGGAAGTGGTTGCAGAGAGAATTTTGAGTTCTGCAAAAAAATTCAAATAGCACAAAACAACAGAAGTTTGTGCTTCTTTGTATCTTACGCATCAGTTGTTTTACAGTACATTGTTCTTCATGATTTGCTTCCCTCATGTCTGCTCATTAATCATGTTATCAATATATGCCATGTGCGAATGCATTTGTGTGTGAATGCAGCTACATAATATACTTATTGTCTTGCAGTTGGATTATTAAAATATATTCTGACTTGTGGGCCTAATAAGCCAATATTAAAGTAACTTCTCACTTTCCCCTGAGCCCTGTATAACTAAGCAACCAATAAAAAACAAAAATGAGAGAGAGAAAGGGACATTAAAGTGCTATATTTTCAGGCCTACAATATTAAATCCACTAATCCAGTATGAAGCACAGATGACTTAAAAATGACCCCGAGTATGGGCTGTAGGTGGGGTTGCACGATATTATTTCTTGGCCATTTCTGGTTAGATAATATTAGAGATTTGTGTCAGTTTTCGTGACGAGTGGGGTGGGCCGACAGCCAGAAGAAGAGCGACACCTGCACGACTCGTCGGTCTCGAGTCCCACAGAGGAGCTCCGGAAGGATAAAAGGAGGAGTTACGACAATGAAAGGGCGAGAGAGGACTAGGCCTGGGTTTTATTTTGTGTTTTGATTTTGTTTGTGTGTGACAGTCATCCACGAGGGGCTGTCGCTCTGTTTTGTGTTTATTTTATTATTTAAGTTTTATTTAAAATGTTCGCCGGCACCAATGTAACAATGTAAAACGTTTTTAGTCACAGGGAAGAAGGAGGCAGGAACCGGCGAACCTTTTTTATTTAAAACGTCAATAATAAAATAAACGCAAAACAGTCGCGCACAAACAAGATTTTCAAATTTATCCTGATAGACATAAGAGATAGTCATTCAGCCCAAAACTGCTGAAAGTGGCAGTCTATTGTAGGGCTGCACAATTATGATAAAAATTATGACATAATTGTCGATTATTCCCTTGAAATTCTAATTGCGATTATTAATTACAATTATAAAAATGTACATTGATTGATGTTTATACCATTGTTTCATGCAACTGCATGCTGCATTTATATATGAAAAAAACTGTAACTGAAATATTTTTTTATATTTTTTCTATATTATTGAGCCTCAAATATACATCAGATTGGTTTCTTTTTAAATGATAAGAAACGTTAAAATATTAAAGTTATTATAATGTTATACTGAAACTAAAACAATGGAAAAAACATTAAGATAACATGAAGAAAGAAAAAAAGCATCTTAGGCATGCAGAATAACATAAGTGGACTTTGAGCAATTCATTGCTAATCTGTTGAAATGTTACATAACAAGAAATACATGTGTTGTATTTCATATTAAACTGCTGGAGGTCAGAGGGACTGGGGAATCCAGACAGGATGTAGTAGTTTGGCAGCTTGCTTGAGGAAACAGTTTAGTGATGTGAAGTATTTTGGCATGAATGGTTCCTAAACATTTTCCAGATGTAAGAAGTGTGAACAGACTGTATGATGGATTATAGCAACAAAACTTGGCCCACTGAACGGGGACATTTGGACACTCTTTTCAGGGTTTGAGGTTGGCTAATACTAGACCTTAGTTAGCACTTGAGTGTGGGTAAGTTACACGAAAAGTTTCTGAAAGGGCACATTAAGTTGATCAGGTCACAGACTTTTATAGGGTTACAGAGAAAATTATATTTCTTGACTGCATTGCACAAAGATGGTGTCAGAATATTTGTATCAAACAGCTCTGTAAGCCCGCCAACAGATGACCTAATTTTACTAGTTTACTTCATATTTCCTTGCGCAGCATACATTCGGTTAATTTCATAATTCCTTGTTCAGTCTGCATGCAGAAATACCCCTCTTTTCCCAGAAAGGCTTACCAAGGATGCTTCAGTATATTAAACACACCAGTGGTACTGTGTACCATAAGTGTATGAAGTGTCAGTTTGTTTGTTTGTTTGTTTATTATTTGTATATTATTAGTTACTGTACAGAGTGGCAAGCTTATGTTAAAAGAGGCACAGGTGCAGTGGAAATGTCCCCAGGGTTGGGCTGTGACCCCTGCGTCTCCCCAAAAAGCCATTTTGCATTACAGCAACAGCACTGTAACCAGAAGATTGAAGCAGATCAGGTTTCACTGACCTCCGTCTGGCCTCTCATTCACCTCCTGTGCGAGTCTGCATGGATATGTGAAAGAGGACAGAGCATGTATATATATTCCAGCGGCGTGATTTACGTGTTGGTCAGGTTTGTTGTGCCCTCGCCTCCCTGTTTTCCCTTGCAGCTATGTGTTTGTCTTTCTGCTTTAGTGTGACATGTGTCTGTTAAGTTGGCAACATAACTATGTGCTGCCACACTTAACGATGGTGCCACACCTTGAGCGCCACAGAGACAAAGTAAAAAAAAAAACTAGGTTGATAGTGATTTGGGCAAACACAGACATATATAGAAACATATGGAGTACTCATTCATTATGAGTAACACAACTCCTGTAGATTGAGTTAACAGCCATTTGTTTATATATGTGCTGTAACATAACAACAGATTGCCATTTTTAGCAGTTTTGGGCTGAATGACTGTGGCTATATGTCTATCAGGATAAATCTGAAAATGCATGTCTTCTCTACGTACTGAGACATGGCAGTGCAGAGGGTTAAAAGACGTCGCATTCAAGTTTATCTTTAGACAGTAATTTTAGATTTGAAATTCAATATTGATTTTAGAACTGTTCAAATGATTTACTGTATCTAACGCAAGTAAGTAAATGTAATTAAATTACCTAAAAATGAGCATTAATCACTTACTTTACTTTTTCAGTGGATAAGTAATTTAATTACAGTACTTTTAGTATAGACTGTTATAAAGAAGAAATTAGTGGTGTTGCTTATATAAATGCTTATATAGGCTATTATTGAGTATTCATCAAAACTCGTTTTAATTTCCTTGCGTGAAATGAGGAATGAGGAAAGAATTCTCCCATAATAAATACAGCCGTTTGTCACTATGCACAACTGTTTTTATTGTATTTAGTGTGAATTGATCTGCTCAAGCTTAGCGCTGTGACTGCAATTAAGATTCAGTCATTTAAAAATCCTCATTGTTTTGCCCCTGGGAAACAAAGCGCTGATTAAATTCTTAATTATTTTGTTGAAATCTTTTAGAGTATACATTGCCCTGTTTGTCTGGGGTTTGTAGGAGCTGTGCAGTATATAATAAGTGATGTTGGCTGTGAATCTGATGTTTACTGTGTAACCTAGGGTCTGTTGTTTTTTCTGTTTGTTTTATTACCTCTCGGGAGCTCTTGAGATATTGCCAGAGGACCTAAATCCAACTCCTGCCCATCTATACATTTGCCTAGAAATTTTTTAAGCATGAACCTATACTGCTAGATTATGTTCTCTAGGTTTTTCCCCAGGAACAACAGTCCTGCTAAGCCCCAGCTTACCTCTAAATCTAATGCTTATCCTGCTGGTGCCATGGACCTCATGGACCTAATGCCTGTGTTTTGTAGACTTAGAGGGGATCAGGGGTTGTTGTAAGTCCACATTTTAACATTGGATTTATGTTGCATTACGGCCAACAATCTGATTTGTCCTTTGCATCGTTAGCAAACAGAAACTCAGTGGCAG
This sequence comes from Carassius auratus, assembly GCF_003368295.1. Taxonomy (NCBI): domain Eukaryota; kingdom Metazoa; phylum Chordata; class Actinopteri; order Cypriniformes; family Cyprinidae; genus Carassius; species Carassius auratus. The sequence goes on from NW_020525724.1 coordinate 39,299, forward strand.
ATTTACTTTAGGCTTAGTTGTCACTGCAGATCAAGGTAAGGATGTGTTCCTTTACATCACATGAAAACATGTGGGAGTCTTTTGCAATATTTATTTGAACTTAACATGATCTGACACAGACAAAAATGCAACACTTTGCATTTTCTTACACAAGCCTGTAACCTGATGGGAAATAAGGCCACACTGTACAGTATGTGTCAGGTTAAATATTTCTCTCTTTTTTTCAAACTAGGGGCTCGGCAGCAAATTTGAGAGAAAAGTAGTAAAATATTGCAAATTCAAATGCAAAATGAAATGTAAATGTTTTCATTCTGCTTTCAAAAGACACAAGATTCTTCATTATTTTATTATTCTATTATATTGACAGCCATATACATTTATTTAACTCTAATGGTAAATATAAATGGAAAGATAAATATCAAATAAATATTTTTCATAATTCACTATTATGAAAAATATCATTTTGTATAATTCGCAGCATTAGTTTAAACATCCAGTGTTACATGATCCTTTAGAAAACATTCTAATATACTTATTTGCTCAAGAAACAGTTTTGCTGCTTAATATTATAAATGTATAATAAATGTTTTTATTTATTTAAATTTATTTGAAAAGGGACCATGCACAATCTAAACATAAATGTTTCCATTTCATGCATTGCACCAAATTAAGCCAATGGATAGTCTGCAGTCCTTAGTCAGGTAATCATAATCATAGGTAAACATAAAAACATAAGACAACAAACAATCTTATAATAAGATTCTCTGATTGGTATACATATAAAAACCATTTATTTGAAATAGAAATCTTTTATCACATTATAAATCTCTTTTACTGTTTCTTTTAATTAATTTTAAGCATAGTTTAAAAGCAGTTTTTAATAAAAAAATCATACTGACCTCAAACTTTTGACCGACAAGGTTTTGTTCTCAAGTTCTTCATACAATTACGTAAATTGACCTTAGTTTCAATGCTATTGTGTGGTTATGACATTTCTCATTTGGGATTCAAATTATGATCCATATCCAGCTTGGTTCTATGACCTAATGCTAAAGGTCAATACAAGATGCTGTGATTATCATACACTCAGAAAATCATACGGGCTTGGAGCGCCATGAGGGTGGGCTGATGATTCAGTTCACAACATGATGGGATTTAGACATTTGAATTGGTGATTTCTTCCACAGCTTTTCCTCACCTTAAATCTCTTCTAGCTGTGCTACAGTACAGTATATGCATCAGCCACAATCATTTTGCAGAATGTATTATTTGACATCAGCATATATTTTCTTATACTGATCATACTGAAAGTTCTTTTCACCATGTGCTATGCAATTAAACGTGCAATCTTAAAGCGTGCAGTAGGTCTTAATATGAGGTGATCGAAGGTCATGAGGTGTTTCACAGTGAATGCATATATACTACAATCGCAAGTGTTTCAGTGAGCTGCGGGTTGTCAGCTCGGCTCTGCACTAGCAATTTAATGAATCACAATGTCAGGGATAAATCTGATTCTTCATCCGGCTCATCACATTGTCTCCGCGTGAGTGTTATGTGCTGCTCTGACTCATGCAAAGGTTCCTTTGCTCACAGCCACAGTGAAGAGACACAGTTGTTATCAGCAGCACATAGAGGGCATCGATCCTTTCATTCATTTGTTTTCAACCCTCTTGACCTCAGCTGCCAGCACCTGAAATAATCACTCTGAAAAACAACGATATTCTGTTCTTCACTTGTTGTTGAAGGCCAAATAGGACAGTTACCACAGTAACAAGCAGTAGATTAACTGATGGTTTAAGAAGGCCTCGTAAAGACTGTTTAACTCTGTAAAGAGTCTGTGAGGCACATTAGAAGCATTCACACTGAAAAAAAAAATACGGTAAAACTTTAGTATAAGGTCCAATTCTCACTAATAACTAGTTGCTTATTAGCATGCCTATTATAAACATATTGGCTGTTTATTAGTGCTTATAAAGTACATAAAATGCATGACATCTATAATCATACCCAATACCCTAAATTTAACAACTACCTTATAAACTATTAATAAGCAAAAAATTAGGAGTTAATTGAGGCAAAGGTCATAGTTAATGGTTAGTTAATAGTGAGAACTGAACCTTAAAATAAATTGTCACCAAAAATACATTATTGATTTGGTCCCATAAAAAAAATCTAAACATTATTAAAAGAAAAACTATGTTTTATAGCAAAACTATGTAAGATAAGACTTATTAAAAGGAATAGTTTGAGTATTCCACTTATTTATTTTCTTCTGTAAATTGATTTGTAATTTTGAAAATTGTATCTTGTTTAAAAGATGCTTTATAAAAAAACAATACAAATTATTATTTTATTTTTTTTATTCAAAAGGTAAATGTAATAAATAATGTCATTTTCAGCTCCGGTCTTACTTTTGAAATATATTAAATCAAGACAGAAATGTAGGGCCCTATGATTTCCGTGAGGTGGACTGGAATAAAAGCAGAATTTACTGTATAATGCAGAATGTCATGAAATGTATTGAATACGATGAATACGTCAAAGTAAGTGTTACACTTCAATCAAAACATAGTGTCTGTGAATATTAAGCAGCAAAAAATAATATTTAAATATCAATCTGCATGTCTCTGTGTGAATGAATGGCGCAGACACGCGGTTTCCTTTACTCCACATATACTGAAGAGCATAAATGTAATTAGCAGAAAAATTTAAATACTCAATAATTTCTGGAAAAAAAAATATAAAAAACAGAATTATATCTATATATTTTTTTATTAAATCAATTAATTAGAGTTGCTTTTGGAAACAAAAAATTATTTTAGAAAAAATAAAACACATTTCACAGGGCCTTTTTTGATTAATACAGTTTTATTTAACCATTAAAAGAGTGTAGAAAAATTCTAACTAATAATAATAATAATAAAAAAACAAAAACAAAGAGACACTACACAGGATCTGTTAAAGTAAAGTTATGGGTTCAATACAAGGTAAGCACTAGCAAATGTTATTTGTGGCATAATGCTGATTACCACAAAATGTGATATAATAATACTAAATATAAATATACTACAAAATAATAATAATAATGATAATAACAATACTTTTTTCATTTTTTTTCAAAAACAGCTATAGCTGTTAACTTTAATCAAACATATTCACAATAAACCATTAAAAATATTTCACATATGTATACGAATCAAAACATTTAAAACAAACAAAATAATAATAGTAATTTGGGCAAAAATAAAACCTAGAAATGTCACCCTTTATTAAGATTTGCTATCAAGTTCTCGTGGTTCTGATTGGGAAAGGAGTCTTTTTCTCCTCTGTGTTGCATGTACCCCTGCCCAGCTTACCTGGACTTTAAAAACAATACTGGTCCACACTACACTACTACACTACTTCAGAGACGATGACTTGTTTGTTTTACATTTCAGTTTGACAGGCACATTTACATCTCAGACTGAAAGTCACCAGACCAGCTGCACTCTATGAACTGATGAGGAACTGAGCCATTGAAGGCACATGACACACACATCAGCATGCTCTTTCACAAAAAAAGGACAGTGTACATTAATCTACATTCGTCAATGTAAATGTACCCAAATCAGCCCAAAGGCTAGTTTTCATTTTTTAGCTTCATTTCCTGCTGTTTCACATAGGCATCATTGCCAGATCCTTAAAAAGTCATTCAGTAAGTTTTGAGACAAAATCAGGCATGCCTTAAAATGAAAACAAGCCCTTAATGGCTTTAACTGGTCATTGATTTCAGTTAGACACAGAGTTATTTATAAATATTGGTATGTTTTAATAGATTGTTTACTTCATTTTTAAGATATGAATGAATGGAGCCGCTGACTCTATATTCTTCTTTGTCTACAAAAAAAACAATCATGACTGATATATTTCCTAGCTGTTTCTTTAGTTCTTTAGTAGTTTCTTTATGTCTTAGATAACATTTAAACCTTAGTTTGTATATGTAAATATTTTATCAAATCGTCCCCTTGGGATTATAAGGTTCTATCTGAGATTTTTGTCAAAATTGAGTTATTCTCACATTCTTATTCTGTGTCAACGTATTTACATCATGTGATAGATTTTTATAATGTTGTGTACATTATGGGACTTTTAATTTAAAAAACAATAAGGTTCTATCTACACAGTCAAATGGAATACTAAAACTTTGAAGCTCAATATCTCAAAACTACTCGGAACGCAGATAGAACCTTATAATTCCAAGGTGTATTTGTTTTTTCCATTTTTTTTTTTTTTTTTTACAGAAAGAAGGATACTGCTTCAGTATTTCAGTGAAATATAATGTAAATTGTAGTAATTTTTGGAATATCTCCACTTCTTTTATATAGAAGGGTTGCTATAACACATCAAAGTATGTAGAAAAATATGTGTGACAGGAAGGAAAGATAAATAAAAAAGGGATAAGGGAAAAAAATAGAAGTTAATTATACACCGACATCAATCCTTGTACATACGATCCCATTTCTTTACAAAGGGACATTTTGCACTCAATGTTGTTATTGTAATGACTTAACCATTAAAGAACCTACTCAAAAATACCCCTTAAAAACCGTGGCCAGTTACAACTTAATAAAAGTGCCTTTATATGTGAGATCACATGCTGATCAAAAGGCTGTCATCATATCTCCTGGCAGAGTCGAGAAGCTTTTGTTCTGATATCTGATTTTCAGCAGATTAGATGCAAAGTGTTTGTCACGCAGTGTATTCACCATAGTAGACAGTGTTTGTTAACTGTAATATAGCATAAATGAGGATTTTGGTGCTCCCTATATGCACAATACACACCTCACTTTTGGGAAATTCCCATAGCCTACTTTCTGGCAGTGACGTCTCTCATTTGTTAAGGGCTTTGGTTTGCCAGCGTCTCAAAGAATGTCTTAAGCAGTGTGATCTCATTTCATCTGCTTTTGTAAATAGATAGTCATTTTTATTTTTTTTTCTTCTTACCACAAGTAGTTTTTGAGGTGTCTCAAACAATTCAATTGCAACCACACAGGAAAGGAAACAGCTGACAACTTTCACGTTTTCTCCTTTTATCATACTTAAACATCGCGAGGGATGTAAAGTTATAGCTGACCTCAAGATATCTGTAAATTTCATACCAAGTGTGAGTGTGAATCAGTTCCACAACATAATCTTTTGTGGGCTATTAACAGCTTTTAGGACTGTCTTCACTTGCATTGGGGAAAAATTAGGATGAAACAGTTTTAGGTGTTCAGAGTTTCAGTTTAAATGTCTTGTCTTCAGTTAACTATAGTGAAAGACACATCCACATTCATCCTAGACTTTTGAGAGAGGGAGTGTCCCAGTCAGTGTTTGACTTTGCTTTTTTAATCATTCAGTGCTTTAAGACATGAAGTGTAGAGTTTAAAAACATCTTCTTAAAGTGTATTGACAAATCTGCCACTTCACTGACATGGTTTTAGCTAGACAATCTGCCCAGACATGCATTTCCTGACTAATACACACAGTATCATAGCGAAAGAAGCAGACTCGGTGCTCAAGGCATTTATTTGAGTTTCTGTTATTTAATTCTAAACACACAAGGCTGGTTTCCTGTTTCTGCTCGCTTTATTTCCCCATTCAAAAATAAATGAGAGATGGAAAACGGGGTGAGCGGTCCACTTCACCAGGGAGGAAATGAGAGAGGTCAATTTTGTTTTGGAAATCCAGTCATTTTCTTGGCATCCCAAGAGTCCTCTTCTGCCAAAATCTGTTTTAGCCATATGGACACTGTGCATGTGCTGTATACAAATGTATGTCCTCTGTCTGTACTTGAATGGTTTCAGAAAGCAACAGAATTTAAAGGGATACTCCACCCCAAAATGAACATCTTGTCATTAATCATTTACCCCCATGTCCTCTCAAACTCGTAAAAACTGTTCGTCTTCGGAACACAATTTAAGATATTTTGAATGAAAAGCGGGAGACTTGTGACTGTCCCATTGACTGCAAAGTAAGTTACACTGTCAAGGTCCAGAAAAGTATGAAAATCATCGTCCGAATAGTCCGTCTGCCATCAGTGATTCAACCGTAACAATATGAAGCGTCTAGAATACTTTTTGTACGAGAAGAAAACAAAAATAATGACTTTATTCAACTATTTCTTTTTCTTAAATTGTGTCCTGAAGACAAATGAACCTTTTACGGGTTTGGAACGACATGGGGCTAAATGATTAATGACAAAATTTTCATTTTGCAGTGGAGTATCCCTGATTGAACCAGGAGTTTGTGGTCATCTGAAATACTGTAACAGGTGTTTTTTTTTTTTTTTTTGAGTTGTTTCTGAATATTCAGAGTGTGTTCAAGGCTCTGTGGTTGAACAATCAGATTTAAAGAATATATTTCCTGAGTGAAGGTTATGTATGGGGCCAAGGCTGTTGCGATGCCTGCTACACACACTCACACACACTCACACACACACACACACGCACACACAATCCGATTGTTCCATTAGAGTGACAATAGAAGCTATTGACCAGAACTATTGAATGGGAAAAGTTCAACTACAGTAGCTTGTTGAATAAAATTATAGCATTCAAGTTGATACTTTAATTCTTTACAATATGCGTGTAATGGCTAAATGAAATAAAACAATATGTCTAATAGCCTAACAATAAAAATTGTTTTGTCTAAACAAAAGCTTGTTTCTGCCACGTGATTTAAAAAAGGAATTGCAACTTTTTTATAGAGATATAAACACCCAATTCTGTCTTTTCTTTTTCTCAGAATTGCAAGAATATATGTTGCATTTTTATATTATTTATTTATTTTATATTTATATGTATATTAAAGATGTTGTACCTGGCCCAAGAATTGCTCACAAAGTTCATGATTAGTGATATTTTATAATTAATCAAAAAATGTTTTATTGTTATTCTTAATAACATTTATAAAATAATGATTCATATTCATAATGCATATTGCATAATGCATAATGCATAATGCAAATAAATTTTATTTATTCTGTTTTTTTCCATTTACATTTTTTGGATTCAGTTTTTTGTTTTTTGTTTTACTCCATTTTAATGGTTAAATTAAAGCGTATTAATCAAAAAAGCATGTCTTGAAATCATGAAAAGTGATTTAATAGTAATTTATTAAAAGTTTTTTTTTTTATGTCATTTTAGGGCCCTACGAAATACTTTTATTTTACAATTTTTTTTTCTGGTAATCAAATGAAAGCATAAAATATTCAGAACAGAACATGCAAGATTCGGATTTAAATGGGTCATATGATGCGATTTCAAGTTTTCCTTTGTCTCTGGAGTGCTGCAAGCTGTTCATGCATATAAGATCTGTAAAGTCTCAAACCCAAAGAGATATTCTTTCTAAAAGTTCAGACTCATCCATGCCTTCCTAAAGCACCTCATATAAACACGCCCCCACATGTCTATGTCACTGTGTTAGATGATTTGCATAACACAGTCCAAATGTTTACTCAAAGAAAGAAGGCCTAACTTTTATTCTTGCTGTAGTATTGTTTGTAGTATTGTTGGCGCACCGCCATGTCGTGGAGAAGCTGTGTGTTTCCAAATATAGTAAGGGGTGTAACACTTTCATCACATGCTTGAGGCATTCAGCCAATCACAACGCACTGGATAGCTAGCCAATCAGAGCAAACCTCAGACAGATGAGCTTTGTAAAAATGTATGTGTTTCAGAAAGGCAGGGCATAGAGGAAAAACAATAATATACAGTATGTGGAAAATAATTTTACTTTTACCAAATACACAAAATAATGTTCTTTTTAGCAACATCATATGACCCATTTAAAAGCTTTTTTGCAGCTTAATATTCACAGACACTAGCCTATTTCAAGATCTGAATATAAGTGTACTGATGTACTTTCGATTTATCCGTACAAAGTTTGGCGAATTCCATGACACTAAGAATCATTCAGTGAATTCCATTTTTCCACAATTCCGTCCACGTTTTCCACATCGCAGGGCATCATAGGGCCCTACATATTGTTTGTAATTATGTATACAATAATTATTTATTAGTGTCAGAAAGCTAAAAAAGTTCACACAAAAGTTATTAGACAATAGACACTAACATAATAAATAATATTTAATAAAAAATACAAATAAAAAAAAGCAACATCTCTGCTTACTTTATTGTAGACTGACTAATCTAAAGCCAGAGTCTCTAAAATAAGAGAATCAGCAGGTCATTGTGTTTGTGTTCAGGGGGCGCCTCGTGTCTGATCTTGTCTTGGGTGCCGTCACGTGAGTCACGACTTCATATATCACACTGATTCAGACTGAGGTGCTTTTATTGGCTGTTTAAGAACGTGAGATGCTAAGGTGTGACACGCAGGTGATAATGCATGCCAGTGCAGAGAAAGGGAGAAGAACAGAAAGTGTGACATGCTTCACAAACCTAATCTCTAAGATATTTTTAAGAAATGAGTAAATTAATCCCAAGATGGAATGATCTGATGAATTATTAAACACCGAGGTCAGCCATTATGGAATAACCCAGTTCAGCTTTCCTATAATAAGATAGAGGCCGAGTGGTTGCCTTGGAAACGGCAGATTTATTGACCTTGCATGGCGAAGCTATGTCGGCTTCAGAGCAAGAATGGAAAAATAACACACAGGCGTGAGGGATGCATGTTTATCAGCTAGCCTTTTCCCTCTAATGAGAGCAGCTTGGCCTGAGCTCCGGGGGCAAGAGGTCAGACACAGTGATCTGGTGCACATGTGCACCACCGTGTGTGCAAACTGAGTCACCGCTGCTTTACAAATGAAGTTTGGTGCAGCCTCTAGGGGACTCTTTGTGCTAATTCAAGATGAATGATGTGTGTCTTTCTAACAGGTGTAAAGGCATTTGATCCAGAGGCAGAAGTACATGCAGGGGTATGTCACCATGAGCCGTCCTATAGCAGCCGACGGATACTCACCCTGCGAATGCTGAGCGAAGCGGGTCGAGGGTCGGGTCCGCCTCAGTCTCCTGTGATTGGTCGCTGGATGGAATCAAGGTGAATGGAACACAAAGAGCAGGAGCTGAACCTGCCAGAGGGAGATGAGGCATGGTGGGTGAGCTGTCCTGTGTGTTTTTAGAAAATACTGTATGTCCGCTCTTAAAGCGGTAGCTCAGCCAAAAACAAAAATTCTGTCATCATTTACTCCTGATACAAACCTGTATGACTTTCTTTCTTCTGTGGAAGATAAAAGAAGATATTTTGAGAAATCTTTTAATGTTTCTTGTTTGTTTGATGACGCTGAGAGTCAATGGTAACCAACACTGTTTGGTTACTAACATTTCTTTTATGTTTAACAGAAGAGAGAAAATCATACAGATTTGAAATGACATGAGGGTGAGTGACGATGACAGAATTTTCATTTTAGGATGAACTGAGTGACTTGGTTGACTAATGTGCTTGTATTTGGACAGGTTGAGATGACCAATAACTGTATCTGCTTTGATCAAATAACTGACGTTTTAGAAAAACTATATTTTTGTCGAAAGTATTTATTATTTAATAATGTAAATTTTTTTTATTAAATTCTACCCCAACAAGGTGCTTCATAAAAATAAAAAAATAAAAAATGTGTGTGTGTGTGTATATATATATATATATATATATATGTAAAATAAAAAAGATACATAGTTTATAATCTTATTTAAAGTGCTGTTTTGATTAACCCTTTGTATATAATAATGAAGAGTTACATTTTACCAAATTAAGTAATAAATAATTGTACACTAATTTTACATCCTTCTAGACCTTTTTTGTACTTTCACAAAATGTATATAATAAAGCTTTCCACTCTTATTCTGACACATTCATAATAATAATCTTACAATAAATATAATCACCTCAAACATTATTATTATTATTTTTTTTTATTGTTTATAGTATTTATTATATTCATATTTATTGTTATTATATAAATCAGAATAACAATTTGAGTGGAATAATAATAATAATAATAATAATAATAATACGTATTATTATTATTATTATTATTATTGTTGTTGTTGTATTATGTATAATATAATATAATTTAAATATGAATAATAGTATTTATTTAATTATTTATTAATGTGTATATAATTATGAAATATTAAATTTCACTAATTGTCACTCTTACGACTTATCATGTATGGGCATGAAATGCTGTTTTGGGTTTAAATTATTTCGGAGTGTAAAGAGAGACATAAAGCTAGATTGTCTACCAGGAGCAATGGTCAATAATAGAGTGTCAGTATCTGTCACGCCCCTGGACTGTCTGTGTTTCTCTCCCCATGTGCTCGCCATGACCTCATTTACCCTCTTGATAATCATGTCGTTTAGTTCAGGCGTATCTTGTTAATTGTTCTCGTTTCCCCGTGCATTTAATGTGCTGTCTGTCTTTGTTCGGGTCTCAAATCGTCATGTTTGTGTGTCACCAGCCACTCCTTGTTGTGGATATCCCCTGTGTTTAGATTTATTATTTGATCCACATCTCCGAGTTCATTCCCTCCGACACAGTTCGTGACAGTATCGTCAATATACAAACATATTTAACCACTCAGTGCTTTGACTGATCAATCAGACTCAAGTATATAATAAAATCAAACATAAAGGATTATGATAACATTTAAATCAGTCTAAGGAGTGACTGCAGCACACATGTGCAAGAAGTCTTTAACATCACCTAACCGAATGCAATTGTAATCCAGAGTGCTTGATGATTCATCGAAGTGTGTGAAATGTTTTACGATGAGATGATATGATTAGATATGGAATAAGACAAATAGAGAGTGAGATTATAGTGCAGGAGAGAGAGAGGTACATAAGCCAGATGCGGCCACTGTGTAGCAAGGGACAATTCAGGACACTGAATCATTACGACAGTCGGTGGATTGTCTGTGATCAGTGTGCGCGTGTGTGTGTGTGTGTGTGTGTGTGTGTGTTTATATGGAGCATCCAAGCACGTGTCTCTCACATGTGCTGTCTCACGGTCGCGCCCTCCCCCAGACGTTCAGTTAGTTACTGCATGCGCACCACCACACACACACACGCGCACACACACACACACACACACACACACACACACACACACACACACACACACACACACACACACACACACAAACACACACACGCACACACACAAACACACACACTCTCACTCAGTTCCAGGGGCCCTGTGGGTCAGTTGTGGGATTATTATGCAGCTAGAGAAGTTTCAGATGGTTCCCTGAAAGGCAGATTTGTCCTGCCTCGCCTCGACCCGCCATTTAATTACGCCTCTGTAATTTGATTAGCAGAAAGTGCGCGTGAGTGAGCATTTAAAGGCTTATTCACTCTGAGTGTGTGTGCGTGTGTGTGTATGCACTCGTCTCTCGGCTCCTCTCTCCTCGGAAGCATGTGCGGGAATTAAAAAGGAGGAAGTGGAACTTTGACGTGGATTTTGCTTTGATGTGTCATCCTCTCACGTGTAGCTTTAGCCACGAGATCCAAGAGGATAGAAACCCTCATTTTTAACTTGTTCATGCTCAAAGAAATGCAGCAGCTGTTAATAATAATAGATGGTTTAATTTTTTAATTTTTGTTTTTAGATGTAGATGGCTGCTAAAATTGTGCGGCGAGGTGCAAAAACCCGAGGAAATCTGGGAATAAAAGCATATCTTTGATTCAAAATGCTGAAAATCATATAACTTTTTTTAATAAAATGCTGTTGTCATTTGTTTCCACTGTATATTTGCATGCATAAAAAGGTAAACCAGAAAAGAACATTAATGCTATTATCAAATGTGTTGGCAAAATTAATAAGAAATATAACACGATTTTTCACATTCTCATATTCACGTCAAAAGACAACAGTGCAGATGGCAGAGGAGCGAGAGAGTGAAGAGGAAGATGAGAGTGGAGGGTTAGTGATGCAGGAGAGGTGGGGCTCACAGGAGGAGGAGTGTGAAGAGAGGGGGAGAGGAACGGGATGGGGTGAGAGAGAGAGAGAGAGAAGTGTCATCCTACCAGCTCAGAGTCCCTGTTACCGCAGATAGATTGCGGACAGCTTTGCGAGAGGAGGGAGACGGCAATCATGCACATTTTACAGCCCCATTATGTCAACAGGTTAGAACATAAATGTTTTTTTCTCCATGCATCCCATTCCCTCTTTTTTGTTCAGTCTTGTCTTTTGATGCACGGGCAGATTGTCAGTTGAACTTAATACTGTGCTATCCAATAGAGAGAAGACATTTCATTATTGTCAGTGGTTGGATATCTTGTGTGTGCATGTGTGTTTAATGAAACTCAGATCCCATGTGAGTGATAAAGCGGGATTGCATTTGAATAGGTTGCATTTCAGTTGTTTGCAATGTTGTAGGCTTAGCAGATTTGTCATGCTTTGGTAATTTGTGATATAGCGCTATCTTCATGCAGTGAGTGAACTAATAACGTAACACTGGTGTATATACTAGGCTGTGTGTTGTTGTGTTGAGCTCTATACACACAAGCATTGCCTCACATCATCTGGACTCTGTGCTGGTTCATGGAGGTGTGTCGGGTTCATTTGTTGTACATCGCTTCTGAGTTCATAACCTCCACACGCAGACAGAGTCTTCTGTTGTTGTTCACTGAGGAGCTTGCCTGAAAGTGTTGCTTATGTATTTGATTGTGGTTTTGGAGTCATGAAGACAGTCACATGAGTTTAACATATGAAACCGGTTTGTGGTTTGGTCTGTTGCTGATCCTTTAGTTTTTCATGGTCATGCCACACTGTTGATAAACAAATTACAGAGATCAGCTGAGGTGAATAATGCAGTGTGAAATTATTTTAAACAGTGCCACCATGTGGTCACCACATGCATTTATTCTGCACACTTAAAGGGATTGTTCACCTAAAATGAGAATGCTGTCAGCATGTATTCACCCTCCTGTCATTCCAAACATTTACATGTATTCATTTAGCAGAAGCTTTTAACCAAAGCGACTTACAATTAACAAATATATAAAGCGATTCTTCTTAAAGAGGCAAACAGACACAGGAAGTGCTCGTAATACCAAGTTCAGGAATTGTTCAAATAAGTACAAGCTAGAAAGGGAAGGAATAAATAAAGAGAAAGAGAAAGTTTATATATATATTTATGATGAAGTCAAGTAGCATCGAAAGAGATGAGTTTTTCCAGCTGTTGCTCATACCTTTATGAAAGACTTTCTTACGTGGAACACAAAAGATGTTCTCAAGCTGAACAGTTTTGGTTACTGTTGACTTCCTCTCACAAAAAAAAGACACATTTCTCAAAATATCCTAATTTATGTTCCACTGAAGAAAGAAAGAGTTTGAATGGTTTGATGTATTAAAATAGTCTTAAAATGTCTATTCTGTGCTTAATATGCAGACCAGCTGTAGAAAGTCTCTCATTATTGTGTTTGTTTGAAGAGCAACAGTAGCTCAAGCATTGGTGTGAGTGTCTGACCAGTGACAGACACGTGGAGTGTTTTTGCATTGTTGCATTTGATGATTTCTGTCTTTACTGTTAAGCCTTACGATATGTACTGTAGAACAATGGAATAAATAACTAAATGCATGTTACACTACCTTTCAATAGTTAAGGGTCAGCTTTTTTATTTTTATTTTTTAAAGAAATAAATACTTTTATTTAGCAATGATGCATTAAATTGATCAAAAGTAATAGTAGAGACTTTTATAATGTTACAAAAGATTTCTGTTTCTCTTTTGAAATTTCTATTCAAAGAATCCTGTGTCATAGTTTTCCACAAAATATTAAGCATTGATTGATATTATTATGAAAACATGTTAAATTATAATATGTTAAAACAAGTTATTTTTAATTCTAATAATATTTTAGAGTATTTAATAAATTAAAGAAATAATTATTTATCAAATAAATGCAGCCTTGGTGAGAATAAGAGACTTCTTTCTGTAAAGAATATCAAAAATCATACCAACCCCAAACTTTCAACGATATTTAACAATGCCAATCTTGTGAAATAGAAATAGAAAAATAGTTTCTGATTTTAATGTACACTTTTTCTCCAGGTGGCCGGATGGAGTGAAGAGAAAAAGAAAGAATAGTCAATGCTCTCTGAAGAGCACGTCTGGTGAGATTGATTTTACATACGGTGTCTCTGCAGTCTAAACCCCAGTATTTTGCCCAAACATCATTACCCCCTCTGTGTTTTGAGACAAACAGATTTTGAATGCAGCTATCAAAAATAACTATTAATATCTTTGAGAATTGTTAAGAATGATAACAATATATGTATATATTTATTCAATTTTTTTCAGTATTTTTCTGAAACAGACAACGTGTCTGTATTTGGTCAGATTAATTCAGTTCACAGTTCAAAAATAGTTTAAAGTGAAGTTTGTTTTAATGAAAATGTGGGAAGTTTTGTGTGAGGGGTATGTTTGGACAGTATAAAAACCATTACGTCTATGAAATGTCCCCAGTAAACATGGCATGGGTGTGAATGTGTGTGTTCTGCTGTAACAACCATCTCCTCCTCTTCTAGTGAAGATCATCTCTGTTCCAGGGTATGTTCCCAGCTACCTGGAGAAAGACGAGCCATGTGTGGTATGTGGGGACAAGGCCACCGGCTACCATTACCGCTGCATCACATGTGAGGGCTGCAAGGTGAGATTTCCAAGCCCTGAACCGCTTGATAATCAGAATCCGTCTGTACTCACGCATTAATCTGCTTTCTTTTACTCCCAGGGTTTCTTTAGGAGGACAATACAGAAGAATCTTCACCCTTCCTATTCCTGCAAATATGACAGCTGTTGCATCATTGATAAAGTCACCCGCAACCAGTGCCAGCTGTGCCGCTTCAAGAAGTGCATCTCGGTGGGCATGGCCATGGACTGTGAGTGTTCACACACACACATACACACACACACACACACGCACGCACACACACGTTTGCTTGGCTAAATAAAGACATACTCTAGATTAAGTTTTTTTTATATTAAGCTAACAAAAATGACTACAGACTAACCCAAATCCAAATTTAATTTTAAGGATATTTATATTTAATATTTATTTAGTATTGGGACCAATTCTCACTATTAACTAGTTGCTTTTTTGGATACATATTACTAGCAAATTGGTTGTTTATTAATAGCTACAAAGCACATATTCTGCATGATCATATTCCTGTTCAATGCCTAAACTTAACATCTACCTTACTAACTATTAAAAAACAGTAATTAGGAGTTTGAGGCAAAAGTCATTGTTAATAGTTAGTCAATAGTGACAACTGGACCTTAAAATAAAGCGTGACTATTTTATTTTATTTTTTTTATGTAATATATATATATTTTTTTCTAATTTTATTTTATTTTAGAAAATACTTTAGTGTTTGAAGACTACAGAAAATGTTTTCTTAATGTTTAAAATTTGTATATTATAAAGTATTAAAATATACATGTATATATTTATGCATTTTTTTAATTAATATATGAGAAACCTGCTGATCCCCCCCCCAAAAAAAAGTATTAATTCAGCACAATCTGATGCGAAGATTGTCTTTAAATGACATGGTCTCTCAAAAAATAAATATAAAAATCCAGCCTTTAAAAAAAACCCCTGCTATAATCTTCTTACACATAATAACATTACATAACATTGCTTGTCATTTCCTGTTCAGTACTGAGAGTATTAAATGAGTGATTCATGTCCCTGGCAGTGGTGCTGGATGATTCAAAGCGTGTGGCCAAGAGGCGTCTGATCGAGGAAAACCGGGAACGGAAGAAGAAAGAGGAGATTGTGAAAACTCTGCACAATCGGCCTGAGCCCACCGTCTCGGAGTGGGAGCTGATTCGTATGGTGACGGAGGCTCATCGCCACACCAATGCCCAGGGCCCTCACTGGAAACAGAAACGCAAGTTCCTAGTAAGAGTCCTGGTTGTGTCTGTATGTCTGTGATCATGTGAAGTCACTTCTTCATCATGGCAACTGTGTTTGAATGTCAGAGGTCAAAAAATAAACAACGACTGTTGTTACACAGAGTGGTCTGTCAGGATTTGAGAGTAGCTGATAATGACCAAAGAGCACTGGATTGGCCCTCAGACAATCAGACAAATCAGTTTGAGGAGAGATGGGCTGATTCTTTAGTGATCAGAGTTTGGTTTGCTTGTCTGGTCGGTGCTCTAGTGGATCATACTGAGTTTGCATGAGCTCAGTCTAACCAGATGTGAAAACGGCATTCGGTCCTGTTTACACTACTCCATTTTTCGTTTTCATCTACATGCTTGGAGCGGTCGAATGACTGTATCTGCCTCTACATATCCATGGGTACAACAAAGAGCATGATGTTACTGTTAACATGGTCATCAAGGATATGCAGAGAGAATGTGGGCAGCCACACCATCGTTTCAAAAGTCTCAGGTTTCGACCTGGAAAACGGCAGAATAGTGTAAATGACAGGCGTAACCGTAGCAAAATGAATGCGTTTTAAATCGAAAAATCCTTAGTGTAAACGTAGCCTTAGAATAGGTTAAGAAATATAAACAAATTAAAAAGAAAAAAGTCAGGGGTCATTTTGTGATTGTTTTTTAAAGAAATATTCTATAAGCAAAATACGAGGAAATACAGTAAAAACAATAACACTGTGAAATATAAAAATGTAATAATTTCTGTTTTAGTATATTTAAAAAAGTCTTGTATTCGTGTGACGATAAAGCTAAATGTTCAGCATCTTCAGTGTCATATGATCCTTCAGAAATCTTTACATTTTGTGGAAATGGTTTTAATTTTTCAGGATTCTTTGATGAATATAAAATTAAAAAGAACAATATGTATTTGATGTTTTTGTAACATTATTAATGTCAACACTGTCATGTCTTTTGATGCAACATCCTTGCTGAATAAAATACTAAATTATTTCACATAAAAAATAACTGACCCCAAACTTGTTGCTTTGATACAAAATGCATACAGTTAACACCAATTTAAAAAGCTTGAACTTCTTTTACACACAAACTCGACCAAGACCAAAACTAATTTTACAGTCAAATTTACAAATGCTTTAACACTGTATGTCAGAACAGATAACATTGTGGTCTAAGTCTAACTTACAGTTAACTTACAAACGTAGAAGTTTGGGCAGATTAGATCACATTAATTTATTTACTTTTTATTCTACTGTGGCTTTTTCTGTTCTGTAAATGTAGTATTTTCACATAATGACATAAATTATAAATAAATAAAATCTATATTGCATTTTTTATTGTATTTTTGTTTTCTAATGTCCTGATGCAAATAAAGTCTTTACTGCAGCAATTCTGTGTCTGTTTTTTTTTTTTTTTTTTTTTTACATAAACTGTACATTTTATAAAGCTACTCTGAGATTCAGCTACACTGCAGATGAGATTCATTCATTTTTTGTATTGAATTTCTGCAGCAAAAGAATCAAAAGGCATCATTTACTAAACCCAACAAAACAAAAATATACAGAGGCTGCAAAAGACACTACAGTGCAAAACACGATCTATGATCAATACAATACACTGTCTATTGTATAAGGGCAGACCTGACACATAAAATAACGCAGTTTCTGTAATTTCAGCTGATGATAGTGTTTTTATTTTGTCATTGTGGTATGATTGATTAAATGTTCCTGTTGGAAGAGAACATGTGTTAGTGTTTTGATTTTGAAACATGTTTGCAGTGTTTTGTTAGACATAGTGTATTGTGTTCGTTTATCATTGTTTTTTGAAAAGCAGTTTTGGGGTTTAGTTTACAATGTGTGATTTTGAGCATGAAATGGAAAGCGATTGTGAAAAACTAAATAAATGCTGGTCAAATGAAATGTATTTCTTATGGTGCGGGCTGTAAATAAGCCGGAAAAAGAGTCAATAGCAACATCTGTCAGGTTTATTATTTATTTTTTTCTCAATCCAAACCTCTATGTTGGTCTGTCTTTCAGCCAGAAGACATCGGGCAGTCTCCGGCCCCCACATCAGACAACGACAAGGTGGACCTGGAGGCCTTCAGTGAGTTCACCAAGATCATCACCCCTGCCATCACACGAGTTGTGGACTTTGCCAAAAAGCTGCCCATGTTCTCCGAGGTCAGTGTCGGTGTTTCCAAATACTGCCCTCCACCGCTGTGAAAGAGCAATTGTGTGCTCCGCTCCAGCTGTCACTGTACTTCCTGAACCTAAACTACACATCTGTGTTTGTGTATGAATGAAAAAGGCTGGCCTTAATAAAACATTGGCTTTGATTACAGGCTGTTGCTGTGCTTTGAATCACGTGTTATTTGGCCACTCTAATCGCTCTTGTGAACACATAGTGATCACAAATCATCAGTTGTTGACTTGCTACATTGGAGGACATTGAAGCCTCTAGTTAGAGGCCTTTGATTGCGCTAGGAATCTCAAAAAACGATTTAAAAGACATCAATCAAATAGTGGTTCGTCCTTGTTTTTGAGCCTTGATTAGTATCACGCAAACAGAAGTGATTTGTGCTTTCCTGTCTTCCTCTGGTGTCCAGCTGCCCTGTGAAGACCAGATCATCCTGCTGAAAGGCTGCTGTATGGAGATCATGTCCTTGCGAGCAGCGGTGCGGTACGACCCCGAGAGCGAGACGCTGACCCTGAGCGGGGAGATGGCTGTCAGTCGAGAGCAGCTGAAGAACGGAGGGTTAGGAGTGGTGTCTGATGCCATCTTTGATTTGGGCAAGAGCCTGTCACAGTTCAACCTGGATGACTCGGAGGTGGCGCTGCTGCAGGCCGTCCTGCTCATGAGCTCAGGTGAGGGGTCTTAGGACGATCCTGGCATCATTTACTCACCTTCTTGTTGTTTCAAACCTGGATGACTTGTTCCTTTTCTCTCACTGAACACAAATGAAGAATTTTACACGTGAAACTGTATTTATTTTTTATTGTTCACTGATCATCTTGTCCTCCGCAGCAGCTTTCAGATCAAAAGATTTGATGTAAGGCACACAAACGAATGATGTTTGAACTGGGAAGGAGGTTTGTCAGTGAATCATTACTTTCTGTTGGTTCCTCTCACAATTCGTCTGTATAATAAGTGTGTATGTGTGTGTGTGTGTGTGTGTGTGTGTGTGTGTGTGTGTGTGTGTGTGTGTGAGAGACCCTGGACCACAAAACTGTCATACGGAACAATTTTTTTACATTTATTTACATATTAAGCTGAACAAATAAGATTTCCATTGATGTACATGGTTTGTTAAGATAGGACAATATTTGCCGAAGATTTGACTTTTTGAAAATCTGTGGGTGCAAAAATCTAAATATTGAGAAAATCACCTTTAAAGTTGTACAAATTAAGTTCTTAGCAATGCACATTACTAATCAGAAACTAGGTTTTGATTTATTTATGGTAAGAAATTTACAAAATATCTTTATGGAACATGATCTTTACTTAATATCCTAATGATTTTTTAGCCTGACTACGTCAGACTTCGTACTTCCGCTCAATTTGAGTTCGCTTCTGTACTCAGAGAAGTAGCAGAGTTTGATATTACCAGGCTAATGATTTTTAGCATAAAAGAAAAATCAATCATTTTGACCCATACTATGTATTGTTGGCTATTGCTACAAATGAACCTGTGATACTTATGGCCAGGGTCACATGTTTATTTCAAATAAATGCCATTCTTTTGAACTTTCTATTTATCAAGGAATTTTGAATAAATATATTACCGTTTCCACAAAAATATCAAACAGCACGACTATTTTCATAGATAGATAGATAGATAGATAGATCGATTGCAATTGTAATAAATAAATCAGTTAAATCAGTTAAATCAGTTACAATTAAAATACAGTATGTTACATTAGAAAAGTCATTTATAATTTAAGTCATAGGTCACAATATGTTTGTTTTACTGAATTTTGGATCAAATAAATGCTGCCTTGGTGAGCATAAGAGACTTTATTTTGAAACTTGAAAAAACCCAAACCTTTGAACTGTTCTGTAATATGCAATCAGTTATATTTTCTTTAAATATTGCGTCTACTGCTAAATGGCACCATCTCGTGGATAAATAAATCACAGCTAATATGGCATTACAGCTATCTTATTAATTATAAATTATATATCATAATTATTAACCTTTTTATGTAACCTCCATTCATGCGCAAGTGAGATGCATTACAGATATGCCTGATGTAAAATATTTGAACTATAACAGTAGTCTGTAATCCAATGATTATTTACTTACCACTGCACAAAAAAACATTAATACAACCCTTATTAAATACTGATTCTGCATGTCATTTATCAGGCAACAAAAATAACCGGCAAGGAATTTTCCTTTTGTGTTCAATGGGAAAAATGACAACATCTGGGTTTGAATCCGCATGAGAAGGAGTAAATGATGATTTTTCATTTTGTGGTGAACAAGTCCTGTCTCCTTCCTTTAACTTCCCTGTTATGACCTCTGATAGCATCTTGACAGTCACTTTAACATTAGCTTGGTCTTCCATTGCACAGATCGTTCCGGACTCACGTGTGTGGAGAAGATCGAGAAGTGTCAGGAGATGTACCTGCTAGCATTCGAGCACTACATCAACCATCGCAAGCACAACATCTCCCACTTCTGGCCCAAGCTGCTGATGAAGGTGACGAACCTGCGCATGATCGGCGCCTGCCACGCCAGCCGCTTCCTGCACATGAAAGTGGAGTGTCCCACAGAACTCTTCCCCCCGCTCTTCCTCGAGGTCTTCGAGGATCAGGAGGTGTGACCGAGAGCCACAGGGGAACCCGGGGAGGGAAAACTGATCGTCAATTTGTTTTCGCAAAGCATTTGTATTTTTTGCATCCTCCTCATGCAACGTTGAGCCGGGACATGCACTTAATTTTGCACCGTCAGCTTTGTCTAGGATATGTTTTGGGTTGTCGGTCTCCACATCTTTCGACAGTCACCTGCCATTCAGATTCCTCCCACAGACGGACAGAAAGCAAGCATGCATCAACCTACCTCTCATACCTCGACATACCTCCCAACCTCAGAAGGAGCTTATTTTAAAAGCCTGACGAAGAAATCCACACATTCAAAAGCCATTTCCTAACCTGTTTCGGAAACGCTAGCTGCTGTTGTAAGTACAGAGGGAACGTTTGTGAGCAACATCGAACACCTACAGTTGGGCTCTACACGATTAACCTAATTTTCCTCTTATTACAGTAGTATTTCAGCATTTATCTTCCTCTTTGCACACATAGAATATCTCCTGTGCGAACATAACTAACTGTGTGCATTCGTACACATACATAAATATGAAGTGTGAACTTCTCATACCTCATATGCACCAGCATACAGACATACATG
This sequence comes from Carassius auratus, assembly GCF_003368295.1. Classification (NCBI taxonomy): domain Eukaryota; kingdom Metazoa; phylum Chordata; class Actinopteri; order Cypriniformes; family Cyprinidae; genus Carassius; species Carassius auratus. The sequence goes on from NW_020525724.1 coordinate 60,601, forward strand.
TAGCGACATGTCCATGCATGTATGTATGCGTACTATCCTGCCTGCATTAACACATTTATCTTCTCTTCTTACAATGCAGCGTCTACAGTCCTCACATAACTACTTATCTTCCATATCCACTTCTATGTTACTTAAGCTAAACATTTTGTGACCTCGTTTTCTGAATAGCCTCTTGTCGCTTTCCGCGTGTGACCCATATAGCTGTGGTGAGGTATTTCCTCCTGTATTCATCTGTCCTAGTGTTGTCCGTTTGGGCAGACAGATGGATGTACAGATGTATTAAGCCATATGCTGTGGTTTGAGACACATGCATCTCCATGTTATGGCCTTCAGATCGCTCATTGTGCTCCCTAGTCAGTACCTGGCTCATCAGACGGCTGTACCATACGGTATTACACAGAACTTCAGACACATGGTAGTGCTATGGTATTTATTTTAGGGGAATATTACCCCTGAAATCCATCCATCATGCCATTTATGTGGAGAAATTAGAAGCACAGGGTCGTGAATGATTCCTGAATATCTGAATTCGACAGATGATAACAAAAATAGAAACTAAGGGTTAGATCATAAGAGTGAGAGAGGTTACATTGGGGTTAAACATCAAAATAACCACTTCACCAAAAAGGTGTTGAGCAATTTTCTATTTATTAAATTGTGTTATATGAAAATATGATTAGATACTAAAATTATTTTAGTATCGTACTTAAAAATGTGTTCTTGCTACATTGTTTCACACATTAATCTCCATTGTTATTGGAGCAGTCAATTCAAAACTCAAAATTTGAAAACTCTGTCAACATTTACTTATGCACAAGTTGTTCCTTTTGAGCACAAAACAAGGGCCCTCATATATCAACAGTGCGTACGCACAGTTTCAAACTTTTCTACACACTGTTAATAAAAGAGGCCACAGATATTTTGGAGAATGTTAGTAACCAAACAGTTGACGGTACCCATTGACTTCCATAGTATGGGGGGAGGGGGATATCCTGGGCCATCAACTGTTTGGATACCAGCATTCTCCAAAATATCTTCTTGTGTGTTTGACAAAGTAAAGAAACTCATACAGGTTTTGAACAAATGGACGGTGAGTAAATGATGACTGAATTTAAATTTTTGTGTGAACTGTCCGTTTAAATCAAACAAATAAGCTTCATTTCAACATTTCAAGCTGCAGTTTCATCAGTTAATTACATCAGAGCTCATTCTCGGTTTGTTGTGAAATGTTTATACAGAATTACAGTTAGCATGAAATGAATATTCACAACATCAGTTTTCTAAATGCACGTTATTTATGGTTTTGTGAACTATTCATTTGTTCAGATATGCATTTTCAGCACTGTTATGTTTAATCAAAATCATATAGACTCAGATGTATGTCACAATACAGAAGGAAAGATAAGTTACATACAAGAAAGATAAAAAAAATTTCCCAATTACAGATTCATTCATTTACAAATTGCTAGTTTTCTGACTTAATCACTTTCAACAAAACTGAAAATCAAGTTTTTATTGCTAAATATATTGTATAATTTCAGGGTTCTCATTAGCTACATCTCCAACATTTACAATAATAATAAAAAAAAAAACTTACAATAAATGGCTTCAAATAATAAACCTTATTTATAGGTCCTCAGGGAAGTTCTGTAGTTGTGTCCGGAGAGGTCAATTAAAAATAGAAAGGACTTTTAGCCCCGTTGTACCCTACATCTTTGCTGACTTTGAAAGTAGAGAACGTACAATCTCCACAACCTTCTTGCAAGAGGAAATGAAATGAGTGTCACTTACCTCTCCATGTCTTCAAACAGACTCTACCTCATCCCTCATCTGTGTATCACAGTCTACAAAGCACTTTTTGCCATTCACATGCTCATGCACATATATTCCTGCTTAAACCTGTACATAAACATGCACACATGCACACTAAAAAGTCACATACCTCTCTCATGTGTGTGTGTAGTGCTTTCCCTTTCACTTGTGATGTGGGACCAAGTCTCAGTCTTGTTCCCTGTTTCTGAGGACAGTAAGAATGTGCCGGACTGAATGAATTTCACTGTGCTGCTGTGACAGAGCTAAACGATTGCTTAGCAGATTATTTTGCTTTAGAGAAGCAGCACAGGAAGATGGCTCCTGAGTAACATGAACCTCATTTTTTGTCAGCCCAGTTCTGTGGTCCCTGAGCTGTTCATGTGCGCACGTACATCTCACACAAGAACTTTACATGAACTCTTCCCCAGCAAAGGACACAGCCAGACTCCCATTGTAGTTTAACCAGTAGAATTTTTCTGGTTCAGACGCATAGCAGGGTTTCAATGTCCTTTTTGACTGATACTGTGTCAGTATGGCTCCAGGAAGTGACACAGAGGAACAAAAGGGCAAAAAGGACAGACTCACTGTGACTAGCTAAACTCAGGCACGGAGCTCCCATGAGGCCATGCACCTGACTCAGGCTCAATCTAAGCCACCAGCACTGCAGACACGCACTGCCCACAGTCACAAACTACTGCACCAGCACGGCTCAGTTCGGCTGAGCCCTGCCCACACACCCTGTTCTTGAGGACGGGGAATCAGGAAGCCATTTGTTTTGCTGGACGTCCAAACCTGGTTTACAGCACTTTCATTAGAGCAGAATTCAGTCCTTTACACCTAGCCAGATCATGACTATGTTGATTGAGACTTGGACTCTTAAAGGGGTCATATCATGGTATTTTGAAATAAAAGTTCATTGTACCCTGAAATCAGACTGTAACTTTCAGAACTTCTTCCCTTGTGCAAATTTAAAGGGCATTTACTGAAACTATGCAGCAAAAATGTATTTTTCTCAATAGTAACACGACCATAAACATTTACATAGCAATTCATATTGGTGTCCACTCACAATTACAAAGAAGGATAGGTAATATTATTGCTAAATCACCAGAATGAGTTTAATTTTTGATACTGTGTCAAACTTTGTGCTTTTCCTGGCTGTGTGTAGCACCTACAGCTCTGAAGATCCCAGTGTTGAAGGAATAGTTCACTCAAAAATGACAATTCTGTCATCATTTACTCTTTACTCATGTTATTCCAGGTCCTAAGACTTTTGGATTTATCTTTAGACACAAATGAGGATATTTTTAATATATTCTCCTATTTGTCTCTTAAAGTCCACTCAATCTAAGGTTTGATGCATCAAAAAGAACAGAGAACAGTAATCTATATGAATCAAGCTGTTTAAATTGTCTTCTATAGAGACTCAGAGTATATATATTCTATAGCTTTATACAGAGAACCGCACATGACATGCAAGAAAAAATAGTAGGCTAAATTGTGCGTACAATTTACTAATTCATTCCCTCAATGTACTAAAATGTGCACGCGATTACTATTTCGTTCACTCGATTTATAAATTGTGTGCAAGATTTATTAATTCATTCACTCGATTTGTTAAATCATGTGCATGATTTAGCAAATCGAGGGAATGCAATAGTAATCATGTGCATGTTTTAGTACACTGAGGGAACGAATTAGTAAATTGTGCGCACAATTTATTTATTTTTTCTCTCATGTCATGTCTGGGGCTACATAGCTTTATATGTTAATTTAGGATGTTATTTTCAAATACCAACATATATATATTTCGGACTATAAGTCGCACCTGAGTATAAGTCACATCAGTCCAAAAATACGTCATGATGAGGAAAAAAAACATATATAAGTCGCACTGGACTATAAGTCGCATTTATTTAGACCCAAGAACCAAGAGAAAACATTACCGTCTCCAGCCGCGAGAGGGCGCTCTATGATTACACTGTAGACTACAGGAGAACTATGAGACGGTAATGTTTTCTCTTGATTTATTTTTAATTCATTTCTCTTGGTTCATGTCGAATTAATTTTGATAAATAAGTCGCACCTGTCTATAAGTCACAGGACCAGCCAAACTATGAAAAAAAAGTGCGACTTATAGTCCGGAAAAAACGGTATATCATCAAATTTGTTTATTTATTTATTTTGCCATTTTCTGTAAGAAAAAATAAATGGTAAAATAAAAAGGATGGGAAAGGGAAAAATACTGCCAGGACAATATCCCTAAAATTATATTTATGATCACATGATTTTCATTTTTGGGTGAAATATTCCTTTACAGATGTGTACACAACAGCGAAGCCCTGTTGCTAATTTCACATGCAAATAAACTGTTTATGACTTATATATTTAGTGTTGAAGATCAGCAACAAGATGTAAAAAACAGTTATTAGAAACTACATTTTGACTATTGTCAGAGCAAAAGATTATAAGTGGACCTCATGGGAAAATTGTAAACAATAAAAATAATAATAAAATGTATGATATGACTCCTTTAATAGATCTTAAGAAGGGCATAGTCTTCTCAACAGCCCTCTGGAAAATTCACACGCACCAAGAAACCCCATGTCAACTACATGTCCACAGTCTGCAATGTACAGTAGCAAGCCATATCTGAGGTCCAAAATTTCAAGTGTGAAAAGAAGACTTGCCATTCCTTTAGAAAAAAAATACCCTGTCCATCTTCTGATGAGGAATGTAAAAACAACAATAAAGCACTCATTCTTTAGTCAGAATACTTGCTGTTTTTATGCTGAGTGGAAATAACACGTCTGCAGGCCGTACATTTAAAGTGAGCAGATCGTGATAAGAAATTGTTCAAACAATTTTAAAACTAAAGTTAATTTCATACACTGTGCTTTGCTGTACATGTTTTTGAATCTGAACTGTACTGTGTGTGTGTAAGTGCTCAGTGTGGACAGCCATCGTGCTTCTCGTGTGTTTAGTTGGTTTGACACACTTCATTACTATTTACTCTGTCTCCCATATCAAGATTCTCTTGTAGTGATTTGATGATGAGCACTTCTGTTATTACAAACCTTCATACCTCACGTGAACCATGTAAGAGGATGAGTTCAACATAGACTTATTAATGTCACACTTGTCAAATACACAGCTGTTTTCACTTCTCCGGTATCTTAAGACTGCCATAATGTGACCAGGCCGGAATGAATGTAGTTGTAGGTCTGACAGTTTGGAAACAAGATGCCTAGATTCTTATCCAATCAGAAAGAGACGCATCTGCAGCAGATCTGTGTTTCTTTGAGAGGTAATCCATCTTCACCAGTACCTCAATCTCCAATATTCAACAGGGTCTAACACACAACAGGACCTCACGCACTTACTTTAAGAAACCATCCTCATCCTCAGCGCAGGCACCTCACTGACTATTGTTTTGTGAACCCATTCAGTGCAATAGACCAGGGGTACAGAACTCAGTTTAGTTTCAACCCTGCACCTACAATGCAGTTTTCAAATATGCCTGAAGGACTTGATCGGCTGGATCAGGTGTGTTTAATTGAAGCTTAACTCTGCAGGGCTGTGGACCTCCAGAAACCTGAGTTCTGCACCCCTGCAACAGACCGTAATTTTATGTTTGATAAGTGATATATAGCTATAGTTTTCTTCTTTAAAAGTCGAACACAAATGGCTCTGTATAGTGACAAAGACAATGATGCTGC